>NW_013834380.1:0-415 GCF_000517525.1 Limulus polyphemus
ATTAGTAAATTTAAAAGCGAATTAGATACGTTAAAGAACGATTTATTGTCTGTTACATAAGGAGGATACATTGACCATCGACTTAATCAGCCCCAGACAATGGCAAGCCCCTTACAGAGCCCGCAGCTAAACCCTAATGCAGACATATTCAGTCCCGTTAGAAGTCACATCCCAGATATGAATGTCAGTACTAGGAGTGATCCAGTGCGTAGGAAGCCACAGGAATATGATGGGAAAGCACCGTGGGAAGCATATAGAGCACAGTTTGAGTTACTGGCAGAGATAAATGGATGGACAGAAGAGCAGAAAGCTGTATATTTGGCAACGAGCTTGAAGGGACAACCACTGGAAATACTTGGACAGTTGACAGCAGCCGACAGACACAACTAAAGAACACTGGTGTCGGCTCTAGAAC
>NW_013834381.1:0-415 GCF_000517525.1 Limulus polyphemus
GTGTGACACGGTGCTCTATCTTCCTGGAACAACGTCGCGTTCTTGTCCACGAAACCCGAGGAATAAAGTGGCAAGAGTCCTTCCTCCAATATTTCGACGTATTTCACAAAATTTATGTTGCCAACGCACTCCACTAAGCTCAATCTCCCACTAACCCAAACAGCTCCCCAAACCATCACGCTGAAACCACCATGCTTCACAGTTGGCTGCAATCTGTTGAGCCAAAACTCTTGGTGAGGCATTCTCCAGACCCATATTCTTACACTGTCCAAAAATTGAGCGAATCTTGATTCGTCTGAGAACAATACGGTCTTTCAAAAGTCCAAAGGCTTGGTCATCATATTACTTGCCCACTTCTTTCGTCTAACTATGTTGGCAGGTCTTAATAAGGGCTTTTGTCTAGCTGCTCTGCAAC
>NW_013834382.1:0-415 GCF_000517525.1 Limulus polyphemus
TGTATGTATCAATATTATTATTTGAACTACACTCGAGAGCTATGTAACACATACACACAGACTTAAGGAAGAAGGATGTGTGTATCAATATTACTATTTGAACTACACTCGAGAGCTATGTAACACATACACATAGACTTCTGGAGGGAGGATGTGTGTATCAGTACTAATATTTGAACTACACTCGAGAGCTATGTAACACATACAAACAGGCTTAAGGAAGGAGTGTGTGTGTATCAATATTACTATTTGAACTACACTCGAGAGCTATATAACACATACAGACAGACTTAAGGAAGAAGGATGTGTGTATCAATATTACTATTTGAACTACAGTCGAGAGCTATGTAACACATACACACAGGCTTAAGGAAGGAGGATGTGTGTATTAATATTACTATTTGAAACACACTCG
>NW_013834383.1:0-415 GCF_000517525.1 Limulus polyphemus
GGAGACCGGAACGGATGAAGATACGTCCCGTAAAATTAAGAGACTTTGTTGAATTGTAATTTTGTGTTTGTAATTCTGTACATTTAATGAAGTTATTGTTAATTGTTATTGGTTTATTGTATGTGGGTATTGTTCGGGACGAACAATACTAAGGAGGCAGTGTTGCGTCAGCGAAGTCACATGACTAGTGTCACGCCACGTTTCTAGAACTATCTTGTACCTTGGCGAAAGCTCTAGCATTTACTAGATATAGGGTAGGCTGGTATATAAAAGAGGGTGACAACGTGACGGGACAATAATGTGTGTGTAGACAGTAAGTAATTGATTTGCAGTCAGAGAGTATTATTGAGCACGTTCGTTGTTGTAGCGTTTGTTTTAGCGCGATTGTTGAAATTAAGTGTATCGTAAAGTTATA
>NW_013834384.1:0-415 GCF_000517525.1 Limulus polyphemus
ATAAGTCCATAATTTGGGGTAGAATAAAAGAACATCACCAAGAAAGCCCGATGCTTATAGAAACAGTGGAAGACCCATCCAGGCCAGCGGATGTGAAGATTGGAAGGTCACTTGTGGCAGGTCATCAAGTAGTACCTATAACAGTAGCCAGTTTCTCTAAATGTGAGCAGACACTTAAGGAAGGGGCATTGTTGGATGTGTGCCAGGAGGAAGAGCCAGTGAATGTTAAGGTAAGAAATACGACCATAAAGAAAGGACATCCTCTCCCAGAACATTTGACTGACCTCTATAAGAAGAGTATCGTCCATTTGTCATCATCATAGGCTCTTAAGGTTAGCGAACTTTTGGCGAATTATCTAGACATCTTTTCGAAAGGAGATCATGACAAACCTTGTAGAGCACCGAATAAACCCAA
>NW_013834385.1:0-409 GCF_000517525.1 Limulus polyphemus
GTATGAAAAACTACTACAAACACTTACTGTAGGTTGATAAAGTATGAAAATACAGAAACTACTACAAACACTTACTGTAGGTTGATAAAGTATGAAAATACAGAAACTATTACAAAACACTTACTGTAGGTTGATAAAGTATGAAAATACAGAAACTATTACAAAACACTTACTGTAGGTTGATAAAGTATGAAAATACAAAAACTACTACAAAACACTTACTGTAGGTTGATAAAGTATGAAAATACAGAAACTATTACAAAACACTTACTGTAGGTTGAAAAAGTATGAAAATACAGAAACTGCAACAAAACACTTACTGTAGGTTGATAAAGTATGAAAATACAAAAACTACTACAAAACACTTACTGTAGGTTGATAAAGTATGAAAAACTACTACAAAACACTT
>NW_013834386.1:0-412 GCF_000517525.1 Limulus polyphemus
TGTGCATAAGAGAGATCAATGCCGGCAATTTCAACACAGAGAAGATGCCACGGCAGGAAAGGCTGCTACTCAGAAACATTGTTGGAACTGTGGCGAGCAAGGACATATGAGGAGTCAGTGTAAGAAGAATACTACCAACAAGTCAGCCTCGAGGAGACCAGTAGTGGGACACCCACCAAACCCTATCGTGAAAGTCCCAACAGCTAAGTATAAAATGGCAAGCACACATAGTGTCTACATGACAGGAAAGCTGGATGGCCAAAAGTGCAACTCTGTCATAGATTCTGCATCTCAGCAAACCCTTGTGAGTATCAAGGTGCTAGATCACAAAGGAGTACCAGAAGCTATACAGAAGCCCTGTGGTGTGACAGGACATTATGCAAGGTTGTGGAGATCAGTGTGGGTAACTATT
>NW_013834387.1:0-415 GCF_000517525.1 Limulus polyphemus
TCTCATAACCCTATTAAACATAAAGCAGAAAAAACCAAAAACTCTTAATGCTTTTAAACATAAAGCAGGAAAAACCAAAAACTCGTAACCCTATAAAATATAAAGCAGGAAAAACCCAAAACTCGTAACCCTATTAAACATAAAGCAGAAAAAAACAAAAACTCGTAACCCTATTAAACATAAAGCAGGAAACCCAAAAAACCAGTGGTGGGATTCAGCCATTTCGCACCGGTTCGTGCGAACCTGTTCTTAGAATTTAATGACCTCCACGAACCGGTTGTTAACAATCATATGTATAGGCCTAATAATAACGTTACAACTTACAAGTACGCGTGTTTACAACGCAACTTTACTAGCAGGCTAGGCGGACTAGGTCTACTAGATCTCTGATGAATCAGTTGCCAGCAGGTAAGTG
>NW_013834388.1:0-416 GCF_000517525.1 Limulus polyphemus
CTAACTATATTAGTTATATAGGAAGATCAGCATGATACTGATAGTATATAACTACATTAGTTATATAGGAAGATCAGCATATTTGTTGCTAATAAAATAATATTTATTTCCCGTCTCTTTCTATTTACACATTTCTGACAGCTAACTTCAATGAAAACATTTTTTTTACTAAACACACGTAAATTTATTGTCACTTTTTAAGCTCATTCACCTGTTCTAGAGTCGTCACTAACATTAGCAACCCCTATTTTATATCTTCATACCAACGAATACATGAAACAATAATGAATGAATTGAAAATTTTAGTCTTTAGTGATCCTGGAATTAAACAAGCCAATATAGCTTTGATATATTTTATTTTTTCAATATAAATTGATTTGAATATTATATTCAGATTTCGAGTTCAGAGGTTTATT
>NW_013834389.1:0-415 GCF_000517525.1 Limulus polyphemus
GAAGAACACCTTTCCGATTGACGAGTGAAGGGCGTTTCTGATGAAGGGCTTGATTTAAACATTGCAGTTGCTGACTATAGATCTCTGCATTGACAGTTCGCTGTGGATTGGGGAGTTCGAAATGAATTACTCCTTTGATGTCCCACCAAATGCAAAGCATCACTTTCTGCGGATGGAGTCCAGGTTTTGTGGTCGGAAGTGGTTTTTGTCTAGGACTGAACCATTGTTTTGGGCGTTTAATATTCGCATAGAGAATACATTTTTCATCACCGGTGACAATTCTGTCAAAAAATGGTTCACGCGCATTACGCGCCACAAAAGATGAAGCAACGTTCACACGTTGGAAACGATGATCACTGGAGAGTTCGTGAGGCACCCAAACACCTCCTTAGATGTTTACGTATCGCTTGATGAG
>NW_013834390.1:0-733 GCF_000517525.1 Limulus polyphemus
ATTAATAAAAAGACACAAGATTTAACGATACTGTGTACTGTCAATAAGAAGACACAAGATTTAACGATACTGTGTACTGTCAATAAGAATACACAAGATTTAACGATACTGTGTACTGTCAATAAGAAGACACAATATTTAACAATACTGTGTACTGTCGTTAAATCTTGTGTCTTCTTATTAATAGTACACAGTATCGTTAAATCTTGTTTCTTCTTATTTCTATTGTGTACTTTCAATAAGAAGACTACACAGTTTTGTTAAATCTTGTTTATTGACAAGAGGACACACGATTTAACAAATACTGTGAACTGTCAATAAGAAGACACAAGATTTATAAATACTGTATACTATCAATAAGAACACACAAGATTTAACAATACTGTGTACTGTCAATAAGAAGTCACAATATTCAACGATAATGTGTACTGTCAGTAAGAAAACACAAGATTTAACAACAATAAGTCCTGTCAATAAAAAGACAAGATTTAACAATACTGTGTACTGCCAATAAGAAGACACAAGAGTTAACAATACTGTGTACTTTCAATAAGAAAACACAAGATTTATAAATACGGTGTAGTATAAATAAGAACACACAAGATTTAACGATAATGTGTACTCTCAGTAAGAAAACACAAGATTTATCAATAATGTGTCCTGTCAATAAGAAGACACAAGATTTAACAATACTGTGTACTGTCAATAAGAAGACACAAGATTTAACGATACT
>NW_013834391.1:0-604 GCF_000517525.1 Limulus polyphemus
TGGTGTAACTGGAATGATTTTTGTACTTGGTGGTGGTTTAACTGGAATGTTTTTGTACTGGTTGATGATTTAACTGTAATGTTTTTGGACTGGTTGATGATTTAACCGGAATGTTTTTAGACTGGTTGATGATTTAACCGGAATGTTTTTAGACTGGTTGAATGATGATTTAACTGGAATGTTTTTGGACTGGTTGATGATTTAACTGGAATGTTTTTGGACTGGTTGATGATTTAACTGGAATGTTTTTGACTGGTTGAATGATGATTTAACTGGAATGTTTTTGGACTTGGTTGATGATTTAACTGGAATGTTTTTGTACTGGTTGATGATTTAACTGGAATGATTTTTGTACTTGGTAGTGGTTTAACTGGAATGTTTTTGTACTGGTTGATGATTTAACTGGAATGATTTTTTGTACTTGGTGGTGGTTTAACTGGAATGTTTTTGTACTGGTTGATGATTTAACTGGAATGTTTTTGGACTGGTTGATGATTTAACTGGAATGTTTTTGGACTGGTTGAATGATGATTTAACTGGAATGTTTTTGGACTGGTTGAATGATGATTTAACTGGAATGTTTTTGGACTGGTTGATGATTTAA
>NW_013834392.1:0-636 GCF_000517525.1 Limulus polyphemus
AGTATGGTGGTAATACTTATAACAGTTCCAGTATGGTGGTAATACTTATAATAGTTCCAATTTGGTGGTAACTACTTATAACAGTTCCAGTATGGTGGTAAAACTTATAACAGTTCCAGTATTGTGGTAATACTTATAACAGTTCCAGTATTGTGGTAATACTTATAACAGTTCCAGTATTGTGGTAACTACTTATAACAGTTCCAGTATGGTGGTAATACTTATAACAGTTCCAGTATGGTGTTAATACTTATAACAGTTCCAGTTTGGTGATAATACTTATAACAGTTCCAGTTTGGTGGTAATACTTATAACAGTTCCCCATACTGGAACTGTTATAAGTATTACCACCATACTTAAGTATTACCATAATAGTTCCAATTTGTGGTAATACTTATAACAGTTCCCCATACTGGAACTGTTATAAGTATTACCACCATACTGGAACTGTTATAAGTATTACCACCATACTGGAACTGTTATAAGTATTACCATGGTTTGTTGGTAAGTGTTTGTAACAGTTCTGGTTTGTTGGTAAGTGTTTGTAACAATTCCTAGTTTGTTGGTAAGTGTTTGTAACAGTTCCAGTATGGTGGTAAGTGTTTGTAACAGTTCCAGTATGGTGGTAAGTGTTTG
>NW_013834393.1:0-414 GCF_000517525.1 Limulus polyphemus
GGATTGACCGTCACTATTATTACTATCCTCACAGCTGAAAGTGCAAAATTCATTTAAAGAAATATGACAGTTTGAAACTCGGATTTTCCTATTAACAGCCCAATATGTTAATCATTAGGTGAACCTGGTATTTATGGCGGTTTATACAAGTGAAAGACTAATTTCCACTTGATATTTTATAATGGATTGATTTAAATTACGACCAATAATCCAAATAATATATATTTGCTTGTATTTGATCTCATACCTCTTTTTTCTGGAGATTCTCACTCTAATATAATTAAATAAACAGCTCAAATTGCATGTATTGCCCCTTGTAAAAGCTGTACCCAATACCATAAATATCTATACCCTATGCTGAATATATTTAGTTTTGGAACTTCATCATTCCATAAAACATCTTAGCAGATTTAT
>NW_013834394.1:0-415 GCF_000517525.1 Limulus polyphemus
TGTCCCTCCATCTTTCCTAGTCCCAGGCACTTGTGATTACATCAGTGATCCTCTCTTTGTGTAGCGAAATGTTTAAACCATCCTGGATCTTTTCTCGTTGTCTACCTCTACTTATTTTCCTCACAATTTCCCAGTTGTTAACAAGTGTTCCATCCCTCATCACATGACCAAACAATGCTGCTTGTCTTTTCCGTACTTTTGTTATCTGTGTTTTTGTTTCTGGTTGTTGTAGAACTTCATTTCCTATCGGTCTTTATTGGAAACCTTAAACATTCTACACAGGAACCATATTTCGGTCGTATTAAGTGAATTTTCCATTTGTTTGTTTATTGTCCATGATTCACAACCGTACATCAAGATTGGTTCGATGTAGGAGCTAAGAACTCTTCTGCGCTCTTTCATTGATATACATTTG
>NW_013834395.1:0-449 GCF_000517525.1 Limulus polyphemus
TATAGATACGATTTGTAAACGACTCTTACTGAACCTTTACATATCGTAACTATATTAGTCAACAAGTGATGACTCTTACTGAACATTACAAATCGTGTCTATATTAGTCAACAAGCGATGACTCTTACTGAACCTTTACAAATCGTATCTGTATTAGTCAACAAGTGATGACTCTTACTGAACCTTTACAAATCGTGTCTGTATTAGTCAACAAGTGATGACTCTTACTGAACCATTACAAATCGTATCTATATTAGTCAACAAGTGATGACTCTTACTGAACCATTACAAATCGTGTCTGTATTAGTCAACAAGCGATGACTTTTACTGAACCTTTACAAATCGTATCTATATTAGTCAACAAGTGATGACTCTCACTGAACCTTTACAAATCGTGTCTGTATTAGTCAACAAGCGATGACTCTTACTGAACCGTCAACAAGTGATAA
>NW_013834396.1:0-415 GCF_000517525.1 Limulus polyphemus
TAGAGACAACATGAAAGTACAGTATGAACATGGAGACAACATGAAAGTACAGTAGGAATATGGAGACAACATGAAAGTAGAGTATGAACACGGAAACAACATGAAAGTACAGTATGAATGTGGAGACAACATGAAAGTACAGTATGAACACGGAAACAACATGAAAGTACAGTATGAATATGGAGACAACATGAAAGTACAGTATGAACATGGAAACAACATGAAAGTACGGTATGAACATGGAGACAACATGATAGTACAGTATGAACATGGAGACAACATGATAGTAGAGTATGAACATGGAGACAAAATGAAAGTATAGTATTAACATGGAGACAACACGAAAGTACAGTATGAGCATGGAGACAACATGAAAGTACAGTATGAACACGGAAACAACATGAAAGTACAGTAT
>NW_013834398.1:0-415 GCF_000517525.1 Limulus polyphemus
AACTAGGTGTAACAATATTTACCGAATTTATAACCACCATATTCATCTATACCCTTACTTGGTACAACTACTAGATGAACACTTAGGTGTAACTCTAGTTACAGAATTTATAACCACCATACTCATCTTTAGCTTTATCTGGTAAAACAACTCCAGGAACACCTATGTGTAACTCTAGTTACCGAATTTGTAACCACCATACTCATCTTTAGCGTTATTTGGTACAATAACTGCACGAACACCTAGGTGTAACTCTAGTTACAGAATTTACATACAGCATATTCATCTTTAGCCTTATTTGGACAACTACTCCATGAACACTTAGGTGTAGCTATAGTTACAGAATTTATAACCACCATACTCATCTTTAGCCTTACTTGTTACAACTACTCCGTGACAACTTAGGTTTAACTCC
>NW_013834399.1:0-679 GCF_000517525.1 Limulus polyphemus
AGTTATTAAACCAACATTTAGTTAATAGTAGTTATTAGACTAACATGTAGTTAATAATAATTATTAAACCAACAACTAAATGTTGATCTAATAACTACTATTAACTAAATGATTCTCTAATAACCAAAATTAACTAAATGTTGGTGTAATAACTATTATTAACTACATGTTGGTCTCATAACTTCTATTAACTAAATGTTGGTCTAATAACTATTATTAACTACATGTTAGTCTAATAACTATTATTAACTAAATGTTGGTCTAATAACTATTATTAACTACATGTTGGATTAATAACTACTATTAACGAAATGTTGGTCTAATAACTATTTTTAACTAAATGTTGGTCTAATAACTACTATTAACTAAATGTTGGTCTAATAACTATTATTAACTACATTTTGGTCTAATAACTACTATTAACTACATGTTGGTCTAATAACTACTATTAACTACATGTTGGTCTATTACCTATTATTAACTACATAAGTTAATAATAGTTATTAGACCAACATTTAGTTAATAATAGTTATTAGAATAACATGTAGTTAATAATAGTTATTAGACCGACATTTAGTTAATAGTAGTTATTAGACCAACATGTAGTTAATAGTAGTTATTAGACCAACATTTAGTTAATAGTAGTTATTAGAACAACATGTAATTAATAGTAGTTATT
>NW_013834400.1:0-413 GCF_000517525.1 Limulus polyphemus
AATCACAACATAACGTAATAGATTCCAAACTGTCTCTTTATAAATTTCTTATTTTACTCTAAGATCTTTCAATAATGCTCGAGAATCTATTTTTATATTACTTTTGTCAAGTTGAAATGGTTTAATTTTACTAAAATCGGGCAGTTGGTTAAGAAATGATCTAGAAGTACTCATTTTCAAGCCACATTAATTGAAAATTAAATTCTCAGCCAATAAAATTAACCGCTGTGTATTTAAGATAAATGAATGAAATAACTATTATCTTTCTTTCCACACAACTACTTATCAAAAAGGATTAGACGTCAGAAATGGTGTTTAATAATTGGTTCTTCAAAAAGGATTAGACGTCAGAAATGATGTTTAATAATTGGTTCTTTAAAAAGGATTAGACGTCAGAAATGATGCTTAACAAT
>NW_013834401.1:0-757 GCF_000517525.1 Limulus polyphemus
GCAGATATCACATACTACCTACAAGTAATTGTGACTGAAACAGATATCACACACTACCTACAAGTATATGTGACTGAAGCAGATATGACACACTACCTACAAGTATATGTGGCTGAAGCAGATATCACACACTATCCACAAGTATATGTGGAATGGATAAGGTCTGCACTGGTTGAAACTGAAGACTGCACATCAACAACTGGCATCTCTTCTGCCATATGACAGAAAATGTGCTACGATAAAAGCATCAAGGAACAGGTATACCAGCATGAAAACTAGTTGTGGCTTTGGTAGTTGCCAGTAGCACCTAAGCACTTTGGCTCCAGCTGAACCTGGCCATACCTGATAAACAAATTAAAGAAATCTAAAGGCTTGCAAAAGTACATAGTACATGTTTATCTTGTTTGTCAGTATGTTACCAATGGAACTATTGATATGCGTGATATTCAACCGTTCTGCTAAGTGCAGGTAAACCTGTCCAGTTTACGTTTGCCCTTGGCGGCTCAGCGGTAAGTCATCCAGCTTACGACACTAGAAATCGAGTTTCAATACCCGTCTTGGGCACAATACAAATAATTATTTCACTTGGCCCGGCATGGCTAAGTGGTTAGGACGCTCGACTCGCAATCTGAGGGTCGCGGGTTCGAATCCCCGTTCCACCAAACATGCTCGCCCTTTCAGCCGTGGGGGCGATATAATGTGACGGTCGATCCCACTATTCGTTGGAAAAAAGAGTAGCCGAAGAGTTGGCGGTGGG
>NW_013834402.1:0-415 GCF_000517525.1 Limulus polyphemus
CAAGTAAGTAAGAGTTGACGTTAACCGTTTTTCTGTATCATTCCATGTTTCACTCAAGAAGCACTGATGGAGTGGGATCTTACGCTACATTTAGTTTCTGTCAGAAGGGTTATTGTCTGGCTGTGTGGAAACAGCCGAGTGATTTATACATCTCAGGTTGTGTTTTTGTCTCCTTGGATTCTGGATTACTGCCTCAGAATTTCTTTAAAACATTATGGACAGTAATTACATTCCCTTGTTTGAACAAAGAGCGAATTTAGGAATGACAAAATGTAGTGTGAAAATCTTCTGTGCTTGTCATATTCAATCATTTTATATGACGTACGTATATCTTATTTTATAAACCACAACAAATACGAAACATACAGTAGCGTAGTAATCAGTTTTATGTTCCCAACAGAGGGTCAACAGTTTA
>NW_013834403.1:0-415 GCF_000517525.1 Limulus polyphemus
GTACTAAACATAACAACTAATCCTGTACTAAACATAACAACTAATCCTGTACTATACATAACAACTAATCCTGTACTAAACGTAATAACTAATTTTGAAGTAAACCTGAACGAAACATAACAACTAATCCTGTACTTAACATAACAACTAATCCTGTACTAAACATAACAACTAATTTTGTACTAAACATAAAAACTAAACCTGAACTAAATGTAACAACTAAACCTGAACTAAACATAACAAGGAAACCTGATCTAAACATAATAACTAATTTTGTACTAAACCTGAACTAAACATAACAATGAAACCTGAACTAAACATAACAACGTAACCTGAGCTAAACATCACAACTAAACCTCTACTAAATATAACAATGAAACCTGAACTAGGTATAACAACTAAACATAACAAGTAC
>NW_013834404.1:0-416 GCF_000517525.1 Limulus polyphemus
TTCACAAGGCATGCACGCGAGCAGCTCGTGGGTAATATAATTCCATAGCATGATACGAACTGCACCTTCCCCCGAGTGATTTACAACTTATAATGGCTGGGATAGCAGTTAGACACAGTTCAAAGGGCAATAAAACAATAAAATTTAATGATAAATAGATGTATAATGTTACAAACTTAGAGCTACTTAGGATAAACGAATGTAGTTTCATGTTACAATTTGAAGTCATTCTAGAAAGAAAAGACAGTTAATTTAGGTTTATTTTGATTTTTTTTTGGTGGTTATGAGGTCAGTTGAATTGACCGATCCCGTTTTGAGATTAGGGTAGAGAAAATAACATATAAACTATACGGATTTAGTGAAAAAAAAAGTTTGAAATGCATTTAGGAGGTTTTAGGGATTACACAAAGGAACTT
>NW_013834405.1:0-415 GCF_000517525.1 Limulus polyphemus
GGTATACATACAAAATGTCTGCCGTAAAACAGATTTAAACATGTATACGTACAAAATGTCTGCCGTAAAACGAACTTTAAACATGTATACATACAAAATGTCTGCCGTAAAACGGAGTTAAACATGTATACATACAAAATGTCTGCCGTAAAACGGATTTAAACATGTATACATACAAAATGTCTGCCGTAAAACGAACTATAAAGATGTATACGTACAAAATGTCTGCCGTAAAACGAACTATAAACATGTATACATACAAAATATCTCCCGTAAAACGCATTTAAACATGTATACATACAAAATGTCTGCCGTAAAACGGATTTAAACATGTATACATACAAAATGTCTGCCGTAAAACGGATTTAAACATGTATACATACAAAATGTCTGCCTTAAAACGAACTACAAACAT
>NW_013834406.1:0-415 GCF_000517525.1 Limulus polyphemus
GTAGCTAAGACACAACGTTACTACAATCACAAACTCCAGATAAATACCGCTTTTATTAGCTAATACCAACGTTACGACAATCACAAACTCCAGATAAATCCTGCTTTTAGTAGCTAACACACAACGTTACTACAACCACAAACTCCAGATAAATACCGCTTTTATTAGCTAACACAAACGTTACTACAATCACAAACTCCAGATAAATCCTGCTTTTATTAGCTAACACACAAACGTTACTACAATCACAAACTCCAGATAAATCCTGCTTTTAGTAGCTAAGACACAACGTTACTACAACCACAAACTCCAGATAAATACTGCTTTTATTAGCTAACACACAACGTTACTACAATCACAAACTCCAGATAAATACCGCTTTTGTTAGCTAACACACGTTACTACAATCACAAAC
>NW_013834407.1:0-417 GCF_000517525.1 Limulus polyphemus
AAAACAGGTTGTTCCTTTTTTCTATTAGATGAGGGATGCAGAAGACACCATGTAGTGGTCAAACAGGTTGTTCCTCTTCTTCTATTAGATGACGGATGCAGAAGACACCACGTAGTGGTCAAAACAAGTTGTTCCTCTTCTTCTATTAGATGAGGGATTCAGAAGACACCACGTAGTGGTGAAAAGAAGTTGTTTCTCTTCTTCTATTTGCTGAGGGATGCAGAAAAATACGACGTAGTGGTCAAAAGAAGTTGTTCCTCTTCTTCTATTAGTTGAGGGATGCAGAAAACACCACGTAGTGGTCAACAGAAATTGTTCCTCTTCTTCTATTAGATGAGGGATGCAGAAAAAAACACGTAGTGGTCAAAAGAAGTTGTTCCTCTTCTTCTATTAGATGACGGATGCAGAAGACACCAC
>NW_013834408.1:0-415 GCF_000517525.1 Limulus polyphemus
GTTGATAGACCCAGGACTAATTGATATTAGACCAGCGTGTTGATAGACCCAGGACTAATTTATATTAGACCAGTGTGTTGATAGGCCTAGGACTAATTTATATTATACCACTGTGTTGATAGTCCCAGGACTAATTTATATTATACCACTGTGTTGATAGACCTAGGACTAATTTATATTACAACACTGTGTTGATAGTCCCAGGACTAATTTATATTATACCACTGTGTTGATAGACCCAGGACTAATTTATATTAGATCAGTGTGTTGATATACCCAGAACTAATTTATATTATACCACTGTGTTGATATACCCAGGACTAATTTATATTAGACCACTGTGATGATAGACCTAGGACTAATTTATATTATACCACTGTGTTGATAGACCCAGGACTAATTTATATTATACCAT
>NW_013834409.1:0-415 GCF_000517525.1 Limulus polyphemus
CTTCACTATAATGACTGTGATACAAAATACAAAAACTGAAAATCTAACCAGAACTAGTAGTGATAATATCAGTACTTCTGCTACTTCACTATAATGATTGTGATACAAAATACAAAAACTGAAAATCTAACCAGAACAAGTAGTGATAATATCAGTACTACTGCTGCTTCACTATGATGTCTGTGATACAAAATACAAAAACTGAAAATCTAACCAGAACTAGTAGTGATAATATCAGTACTTCCACTGCTTCATTATAATGACTGTGATACAAAATACAAAAACTGAAAATCTAACCAGAACTAGTAGTGATAATATCAGTACTTCTGCTACTTCACTATAATGATTGTGATACAAAATACAAAAACTGAAAATCTAACTAGAACTAGTAGTGATAATATCAGTACTTCTGCTG
>NW_013834410.1:0-415 GCF_000517525.1 Limulus polyphemus
GCTACACGAGGGCTATCTGCGCTAGCCGTCCCTAATTTAGCAGTGTAAGACTAGAGGGAATGCAGCTAGTCATCACCACCCACCGCCAACTCTTGGGCTACTCTTTTTGCCAACGAATAGTGGGATTGACTGTCACATTATAACGCCCTCACGGCTGAAAAGGCAAGCATGTTTGGTGGGACGGGGATTGCGAGTTGAGAACCCTAACCACCTGGCCATGCAACAAAATATGATAAACTGTTCGTAAAAGTAAGAGGAAAATTAAGTTGAGTGACTGTATCAGTTGAAATCTTTGATCTGTATATTGCGGTCAGTTAAACCTTTAACCTGTATATTATGGTCAGTTGAAACCTTTGACCTAATGTTGTATCAGTTGAAATCTTTAACCTGCATATTGTGTCTGTTGGAACCCTTG
>NW_013834411.1:0-415 GCF_000517525.1 Limulus polyphemus
GATTTATTTTTATACTCTTGAATCGTCAGAATAAATTTTGAAAAGTGATAGGAAAATGGAGAGAGAGAGAGAGAACTATAGCGTCAATTGGGTAGGTTAATAAACATGATCCAGAATCAAACATATCCCAAGAAGTTTGTTAGCGCAAAATGTCGGAGTTATACCCCGTATGAGTTTTCGTATTTTATTTTCGTGTTATATGACTCCTTCTCAGCGGTGCAACAGAAATGTAGATTGCTCTACCAATTGTACAACTCAGTAGTTTTCTTAAAGGCCCCCCAGTGGCACAGTGGTATGTCTGCGGACTTACAATGCTAGAAACCGGATTTCGATACTCATGGTGGGCAGAGCACAGATAGCCCATTGTGTAGCTTTGTCTTAACTACAAACAAAAGTTTTCTTAAGGACTTAGACG
>NW_013834412.1:0-415 GCF_000517525.1 Limulus polyphemus
TGGAGGGGTGGCACTGTTGGTTGACCAGCATGTGCCCTCCTTATCCGTGTCCCTCGATACACCCTTGGAGGCTGTAGCCATACGTGTTTCCTTGGGTTGTGCCATCACAGTTTGTTCTCTCTACCTATCTCCTGGGGAGACTTATAATCAATTGGACCTTGATGCCCTCGTTGACCAGTTGCCACCTCCCTTTTTACTTTTGGGAGACTTAAATGGACACAACCCCCTCTGGGGTGGTGCTGATATTGATGGGAGGGGTCGTTCCATAGAGCGCATGCTCTCGGATCACAACCTCTCTCTTTTCAATACTGGAACATACACTTACTTTCATGCACCTAGTCAGTCTTTTACTGCCATTGATCTCTCAATTTGCTCCCCTGCACTTTTCACTTGCTTTTCTTGGATGGTCGACAGC
>NW_013834413.1:0-415 GCF_000517525.1 Limulus polyphemus
TTCGTGGAGTTGTTGTACCAAATAACGCTAAAGATGAGTATGGTGGTTATAAATTCGGTAACTATATTTACACCTAGGTGTTCATGGAGTAGTTGTGCCAAGTAAAGCTAAAGATGTGTATGGTGGTTACAAATTCGGTAACTATATTTACACCTAGGTGTTCATGGAGTAGTTTTGCCAAGTAAAGCTAAAGATGTGTATGGTGGTTACAAATTCGGTAACTAGAGTTACATCTAGGTGTTCGTGGAGTTAGTTTACCAAATAACGCTAAAGATGAGTATGGGGATATAATTTCGGTAACCTGAGTTAAACCTAAGTGTTCCTGGAGTAGTTGTACCAAGTAAGGCTAAAGATGAGTATGGTGGTTAAAAATTCGGTAACAAGAGTTACACCTAGGTGTTCGTGGAGTTGTTGT
>NW_013834414.1:0-416 GCF_000517525.1 Limulus polyphemus
TTTTTTTACCAAAGAATTGTTCAGTTGAGGCCTTGCAAATATTTTAGTGTGATTGTATTACGCTCTTACTCAGATCGTAAAGTAGTACTTTTAACGAACAGAACTACTGATTTGAATATGTCACTCGATAATGAAAGTTACTCAAATGACCCGATTTATAAGTTTGTTTGTTTGTTTGTTTGTAATTCAGCACAAACTACGTATCGAAACACGTATTCTAGCGTTGTAAGTCCGCAGACATACCGCTGTGCCAATGGGGGGGGGGGGCACATTTGTAAGTAAACTTCGTAATAACACATTACATATTCTCAATACGTATGGTATTAGCATTAACTGTGAATATCAAATTAACTGAACTCACTAACGTAATTGTGAGAATTAAAAACGGTATGAAATATTAGTTTCAGATCAATCAC
>NW_013834415.1:0-416 GCF_000517525.1 Limulus polyphemus
AATTAATGATAGTTATTAAAATATAAGCATTGTCTTCTAATTTCTATAGTTCCCATTTCTTTGTCCGTCAGTACCTTAGCGGAAAGTCTGTGGACTAATAACGCTAAAAGTCAGATTAGTGTAGTTTTGAACTTAACTACAAACAAATAAATGATACTATCTATATTTTGTGATTTTTTTAATTCATTTATTCTACTGATCCCCACACTTTGGGCTTAATTTGTAAATAACATGATCCTAAGTTGATAGATATATAATATCATAGTCTGTACTTGAGAAGTTTTCTACCGGCTGTTCATTATATAAAATGATTTACTGATAGACATTGAATTAATTTCAATGATGTCGTAATAATTTATTTAAACAATGGAATCATTTTCAGAAAATATCTTGTTTTAAATTTTCTTTAATGATTT
>NW_013834416.1:0-414 GCF_000517525.1 Limulus polyphemus
CTTGTTGTACCAAATACCGCTAAAGATGAATATGGTGGTAACAAATACGGTAACTAGAGTTACACCTAGGTGTTCGTGGAGTTGTTGTACCAAATAACGCTAAAGATGAGTATGATGGTTATAAATACGGTAACTATAGTTACACCTAGGTGTTTATGGAGTAGATGTACCAAATAACGCTAAAGATTAGTATGGTGGTTATAAATTCGGTAACTATAGTTACACCTAGGTGTTTATGGAGTAGTTGTACCAAGTAAGGCTAAAGATGGGTATGATGGTTATAAATTCGGTAACTATAGTTACACCTAGGTGTTTATGGAGTAGTTATACCAAGTAAGGCTAAAGATGAATATGGTGGTTATAAATTCGGTAACTATAGTTACACCTAGGTGTTGATGGAGTAGTTATACCAAG
>NW_013834417.1:0-1129 GCF_000517525.1 Limulus polyphemus
TAGTGTCAAATAACTATAGCTCTCTTACTATCAGATATTTGATATATTCTTGATGGTACGTCTGTTACACTGCTGGTGTAGTCTTGTTATTATTGTGTCAAATAACTATAGCTTTATTACTATCAGATATGTGATATATTGTTGATGTGACATCTGTTACAATGCTGGTGTAGTCTTGTTATTATAGTGTTTTAAATAACTATAGCTCTATTACTATCAGATATGTGATATCTGTTACAATGCTGGTGTAGTCTTGTTATTATAGTGTTTTAAATAACTATAGCTCTATTACTATCAGATATGTGATATCTGTTACAATGCTGGTGTAGTCTTGTTATTAGTGTTTTAAATAACTATAGCTCTATTACTATCAGATATGTGATATCTGTTACAATGCTGGTGTAGTCTTGTTTTTATTGTGTTTTAAATAACTATAGCTCTTTTACTATCAGTTTGTCATCCAGGTTGTTTTCACTGCACATCAGACTACTGTGTATCTTGATAAAATGTTTTAAAAAATAAGTTTAAATACTTGGTTTTATTGTTGTAGTTTATACATTTTATTATCTTTTCAATCAGCAACAATAGAATTCTTAGTTAAGTTATATTGACTAATTTTTCTTCAAGTAAAGGACACAGGAAATGTTGAAACTAGTTTCTATGTACAGGTTTTTTAATAGCATATAGTTGAAGTGTTTCTACTTTCTTGTGTTTTTAATAACTTTGTTTTTCTAATGTCTGATATTAGATAGGTTACTTCTGAATTTTGAAAAGCTTTGATGTTTTATTTTTTACTATGAAGTTTATATTTGAACTACAAGAAAGCCAAGTTTCAGCAACAATCTATATAAAAGAAAAGAATTTCAAATGTATAATACACAAAACAACTGATCCAACAACTGGATGACAAAATTCTACCGATTGTTGCAGTGTCGTCCAGTTGTTGGATCAGTTACTTCTCTACCGATTGTTCCCGTGTCATACAGGTGTTGGTTCAGTTACTTCTCTACCGATTGTTCCCGTGTCATACAAGTGTTGGATCAGTTACTTCTCTACCGATTGTTCCCGTGTCATCCAGGTGTTGGATCAGTTACTTCTCTACCGATTGTTCCCGTGTCATCCAGGTGTT
>NW_013834418.1:0-414 GCF_000517525.1 Limulus polyphemus
GCTATAGAACACACAAACACCTATACCATGATGTAAATACCATAGAGCTACAGAGCACACACAAACACCTATACCATGATGTAAATACCATAGAGCTATAGAACACACAAACACCTATACCATGATGTAAATACCATAGAGCTATAGACACACACAAACACCTATACCATGATGTAAATACCATAGAGCTATAGAACACACAAACACCTATACCATGATGTAAATACCATAGAGCTATAGAACACACAAACACTTAACCATGATCTCAGTATTGCAGAACTACAGAACATACACCTTAATCTTCACATTAAAGAAATATTAAATAGATAAACACCTTAATCTTCACATTAAAGAAATATTAAATAGTTAAACACCTTAATCTTCACATTAAAGAAATATTAAATAGATAAACAC
>NW_013834419.1:0-415 GCF_000517525.1 Limulus polyphemus
ATGAAGGAGTACCAGAAGCCATACAGAAGCTTTATGGTGTGACGGGACATTCTACAAGGTTGTGGGGACCAGTGTGGGTAACTATTGAGCTCATGGGCATAAAGGACAGACAGAAAGTATATTTGGCTGACATTGAAGACGAATGCATATTAGGATTGGACTATCTACTACCGAGGAAGTTTGTAATTGATTTTGATAAAATGATGTTTGGGAATAACGAAGGCCAAGTTTCGATAACTGTTAAAAGAGAGGTTGAAATAATTAGGTGCCATCAAGATGAAGTCAAAGTGACTGAAGAAGTTGATGATGACGAATTGGAACCAGGTATCGATATCAAAGCAGAACAGGATAAAGACAAAGATTTGAAGACAATAATTGATTTTCTAAAAGCAAGTGTTGTGCGCCCTGCTTGGGA
>NW_013834420.1:0-415 GCF_000517525.1 Limulus polyphemus
GTCGACTGAATGTCTATAGTATGAAATATGAAATAAATAAAAACTTGAAAAAGTCAAATGAAAGAAGAAAAGTAAATTTGTACACAATTGAAAAACTTAGCTATAAAACACGACCAAAAAAAAGACAAAACCTGACGAAAACTAAATAAATTCTATTAAAAAGATCAATAATGAAAACAAATTGGAATGCCTCTAAAGACACTGTTATGACAGCAGAAGTCACGCGACACTGGGAGCATGCGCGCTGGAGTTTCACGAAGAATCATGAATTTTCCTGGCAACTCTAATTTGTTCGAGGCGCCCTCTTTTTTAGTATATAAGTCTGGCGAGAAAAACCAGCGCGATTGAAGAGACATAGATAGATTGAAGAGATAGATAATTGAGTCAAGCGAACAGTAGGCACCGTAAGTAAAGG
>NW_013834421.1:0-414 GCF_000517525.1 Limulus polyphemus
GTGTGCATTGTTGAAGTACCTAACAATGTTAACACGGGGAATTTTTACTAAACAGAGGTGACTAAACTTTTCATAGAAGATGGTACCTATGTCACTGAGCTTGCTAAACACCTTAAAGAAGATGGTTAGACATGGTAAAGAAGAAATTGTTTATTATTGAAGTTCCGTAACATGCTGACGAGACGAACATTCACAACACTGAGATGGTTAGACATGTTAAAGAAGAAATTGTTTCTTGTTGAAGTTCCTTAACATTCTGACAGAACGAACATTCACAACACTGAGGTGGTTAGATATGTTAAAGAAGAAATTGTTTATTGTTGAAGTTCCATAACATGCTGACAGAACGAACATTCACGACACTGAGGTGGTTAGACGTGTTAAAGAATAAATTGTTTATTGTTGATGTTCCGT
>NW_013834422.1:0-414 GCF_000517525.1 Limulus polyphemus
ATAACAAATTTGGTGAATAATAATCCATTCAGGACCCTCTGGTAACAAGAAATCGAAAAACAATCGGTAACAAAAAGCTTCAGTGCAGTACACATACGATTACAAGAAGCCATAAAAAGAGTAACATAAAACGACCACAAAAATCGTAAAACTAAAACTAGAAATTAAGAATTTTGTAAGTAAACGCGCAATGTTACAGCGAACCGTCATAAAAGAATTCAAGAAGATTCGTTTAAATGGGACGAAGTACTAGTACAAAACGCAAAACCTGCCATAACTCCCTTAAAACGCATCGTAGGAAGGTGAATCTTCGCATGATACTATGGAACGAAATAGTGAATATACATAGCAAAAAAGGTTAAGATCCATCAATTTAGAACCCTCTGATAGCAATAAATCTATAACAGAGCAAAA
>NW_013834423.1:0-416 GCF_000517525.1 Limulus polyphemus
GAGCTTTCCGACGACATAAGCACTAGCCGACATTTTTCTATTAATTTTGCTTCAAAAAAACACTTTTCTCCATTTTCCAAAAAAATTTATATTTTCACAGAAAAGCCAAGGCTATAGCCCATGTTTTTTTTCAAATTTTGAAAAGAAATATTTTTCTTCATATTTCAACACAAAGATGCCCTTGATGAAAAACGTTCAAAATGGATATCCTTTCATCAAAATTCCCAGTCGTTATTTCATAATCTGTTATGAAAATTTCGGCTAGCTTCGATATTACTGTTTTTTATTATCTTTAATTATATTGTAAAGAAAGAACAGCTTTAAAAATAAGGTTATTCAAACAAAATCCCAGCATCTAATAGTCCATGACGTCTTATTATACATTAAACTCTACCTTTTGGATTGTTTGTACTCAT
>NW_013834424.1:0-413 GCF_000517525.1 Limulus polyphemus
AATTGACCGTCACATTATAACGCCCCCACGGCTGAAAGAGCGAGCATGCTTGGTGTGACGGGGATTCGAACCCGCAACCCCGCAGATTGCGAGTCGAGCGCCCTAACCACCTGGTGATGCCAGGCCTGTTTTAAGGAAAGAAAATAGATAGAAGCTTTATTCATAAAATAAAATAAAACTAAAATAAATATAAACAAAGGGCGACACCTATAACTGCTAAAGAAGGTCAATTATACAACGAAAGCTGTTATACAACACTTTTCACCTAAAAACTAATGACATTACTTTGTTTCTAACATCAAAATAATCTATGACACTTCATTCTCACAAACTAACTTTTTAAATTACCATTGTAACTTTGTTGTTGTTGTTATTGTTTGGTTTATTCTCGCTCTACCCACCTAAAACTAATG
>NW_013834425.1:0-415 GCF_000517525.1 Limulus polyphemus
TATTCCGGTTTTAAGCGATAAGCTGGGTCATCCCTCACTTATATTGCTCATTCTTTATCTAATTTATTCCGGTTTTAAGCCATAAACTGGGTCATATCTCACTTATATTGCTCATTCTTTATCTAATTTATTCCGGTTTTAAGCCATAAACTGGGTCATACCTCACTTATATTGCTCATTCTTTATCTAATTTATTCTGGTTTTAAGCGATAAGCTGGGTCATACGTCACTTATATTGCTCATTCTTTATCTAATTTATTCCGGTTTTAAGCCATAAGCTGGGTCATACCTCATTTATATTGCTCATTTTTTATCTAATTTATCCAGGTTTTTAGCCTTAAACTGGGTCATACCTCATTTATATTGTTCATTCTTTATCTAATTTATTCAGATTTTAAGCCATAAACTGGGTCAT
>NW_013834426.1:0-224 GCF_000517525.1 Limulus polyphemus
GTCACCCACACTGGTCCCCACAATCTTGTAGAATGTCCTGTCACACCATAAAGCTTCTGCGTGGCTTCTGGTACTCCTTATGATCTAACACCTTGATGCTCACAAGGTTTTGCTGAGATGCAGAGTCTATGACAAAGTTGCACCTTTGGCCATCAAGCTTTCCTGTCACATAGACACTGTGTGGGCTTGGCATTTTACACCTAGCTGTTGGGACTTTCATGAGT
>NW_013834427.1:0-616 GCF_000517525.1 Limulus polyphemus
AAGTATCTTATAATTAAAAAGAAATACCTTAACTTCATGAAGTATCTTATAATTAAAAAGAAATACCTTAACCTCATGAAGTATCATATAATTAACAAGAAACACCTTAACTTCATGAAGTATCTTATAATTAACAAGAAACACCTTAACCTCATGAAGTATCATATAGTTAAAAAGAAATATCTTAACCTCATGAAGTATCATATAATTAACAAGAAATACCTTAACCTCATGAAGTATCATATAATTAACAAGAAATACCTTAACTTCATGAAGTATCTTATAATAAAAAAGAAATACCTTAACCTCATGAAGTATCATATAATTAACAAGAAATATCTTAACTTCATGAAGTATCTTATAATTAACAAGAAACACCTTAACTTCATGAAGTATCTTATAATTAAAAAGAAATAACCTTAACCTCATGAAGTATCATATAATTAACAAGAAACACCTTAACCTCATGAAGTATCATATAATTAACAAGAAATACCTTAACTTCATGAAGTATCTTATAATTAACAAGAAATACCTTAACCTCATGAAGTATCTCATAATTCACAAGAAACACCTTAATCTTATGAACTATCATATAATTAACAAGAAACACCTT
>NW_013834428.1:0-412 GCF_000517525.1 Limulus polyphemus
GGGATGAATAAGAAAAAAAAAAAAAGACCGGTTCTCGTCTGATCCCCGAAGCTAAGCAACGCCGGGCCCGGTTAGTACTTGGGAGGGTGATCACCTGGGAATACCGGGTGATGATGACATTTTTTTTCTCTACTACCTTATTTTTAATTTCTAGATTAGTAGGTCTCACTACCAATTCAGGTTCTGGTAGCAGAGATGAAGAAACAAAAACCCTTTCCTATCCAACCTTAAAGTGGTGAGCTCAAGTTGAAGATTCTTAATAATAGTTATTCTATATGATCGAGTTTTCTTAAGTTCGTTAAGTTTGTTTATAAAACTACTTTCTTTAGAAACATTACCGTCAGAAATAGTCACAAAGATAAACTTCACAGAGGAGACACCAACAACTGCTCACAATATTTAAAACAAAAAC
>NW_013834429.1:0-415 GCF_000517525.1 Limulus polyphemus
GCAGCAGTTGTTGGAGGAAAAAGAAAAGAAACAAGATGAGAGACAATAGCAGTTGCAAGAATACATGCAACAGTGGCAGCTTGAACAACAAAATAAACAAGAAGAGAAATTACAGCAGTTGTTAGAGGAAAAAAAAAGAAACAAGAAGAACGAGAAAAGAAACAAGAAGAGAGATTACAGCAGTGGCAACTGGAAAAAGAAAGGAAACAGGAAGAAAGTCAGCAGCAACTACAGGAAAGTCAACAACAGTGGCAAGAAGTAAAAATGGAAAACATTAGTAAATTTAAAAGCGAATTAGATACGTTAAAGAACGATTTGTTGTCTGTTACACAAGGAGGATACATTGAACCATCGACTTAATCAGCCCCAGACAATGGCAAGCCCCTTACAGAGCCCGCAGCTAAACCCTAATGCA
>NW_013834430.1:0-415 GCF_000517525.1 Limulus polyphemus
GATGCCCATGCCCCACTCCCATGTCTGACTGGGACCTCAGTATATTTTTGTTTTCTCTTAACTGCAAGTCTTTTGAGTCTATGGCATCTTGCACATTGTACCATCCCTGTTTCTGAAGACCTATTTCCTCTTACTTCTCACTTGTGGTGCTGTTGTTTTAATATTTACATTATAGATTTTTCCCACACTCTATTTCATTGCTCTTGCATTCTTTTCTATTGTGACCTGTACTCCATCCTTGAGACTTTGGCTGCTTAGGAAGGTAACCACTCTTTCTCACCTATCTCCCTTCCTTCTGTTATTAACCTACCTCTATGATTGATCAGACATGGACAGACTCCCATCAATGACTTTTCATTCCCTGGGATTCTTCTTTCTCCAGGGACATCTCTCCTTCTACTCTTACACATTGGGT
>NW_013834431.1:0-415 GCF_000517525.1 Limulus polyphemus
ATCTCTCATCATAAGTTAACTTCATCGAATCAGCAGACGTTTTCAAGTTTGAACGCACTTGATGGTGGATATCATCCATCCTTTCCGATAACACTTCCACAAACTCTGACACATTCTCAGGCAACTCTTCATAAGGTGAGTGTCCCGTATGCTTGGGTCTCCTTTTAGCACTACATGTACTGCATGTTCGGCACCATTCTTCCACATCTCGCCTCATACCTATCCAGTAATATCTTTGTCGTAGATGACTCAATGTCTTCCTAATTCCGAGATGTCCTCCTGTTAACTTATCATGGGATTGACGCAGCACAACTTCCCGTAACTTCCTCGGTATAACTGTTTGCCAAGTCGTCACTTTCCCATCTGTAGTTTCCCATCTCCGGACAAGAATACCATTTTCAAGCTTTAACTGCTC
>NW_013834432.1:0-415 GCF_000517525.1 Limulus polyphemus
GTGGTGGTGTATTTAACCCATGTATGATATTATGATGTGCATATGTTACAACGTCGTGGTGTATTTAACCCATGTAGGATATTATGATGTGATCATGTTACAATGTCGTGGTGTATTTAACCCATGTAGGATATTGTGTGTACATGTTACAACGTGGTGGTGTATTTAACCCATGTAGGATATTATGGTGTGATCATGTTACAATGTCGTGGTGTATTTAACCCATGTAGGATATTGTGTGTACATGTTAGAACGTGGTGGTGTATTTAACCCATGTAGGATATTATGGTGTGATCATGTTACAACGTGGTGGTGTATTTAACCCATGTAGGATATTATGGTGTGATCATGTTACAACGTGGTGGTGTATTTAACCCATGTAGGATATTATGGTGTGATCATGTTACAACGTCGT
>NW_013834433.1:0-415 GCF_000517525.1 Limulus polyphemus
TTTTTTTTGTAATAAACATACAAACATAAGCACGTTTTGTACATAGAAAGCGTTATGGCGGGAGACACTCAGATCAACTTGCTGTCAATTCAGTATTTCCAAAAACAGTTTTCTTTAAATAATGCTAAGTAATTTCATAAGGGATTTAGTAACTTTGTGAATTGCAAATTATTGTTTAGTGATACAGGTGATTATGCCACCCAAGAAACGCCCTTTTTATGGAAAGTCTTCTGCCGCTAAAAGAATGCAAGCACAAAGATCAGCTGAAACAGAAGAACGCAATCGAAGACTTCAAGCACAAGCTGCAAAACAGGCTGCTCAAATACAGGAAGACACTTTGGTAAAGTTAGACTTCGAGCTCAAGCTGAAATGCAGGCTACTCAAAGACAGCAAGAAACTGTTGAACAGCACAAAG
>NW_013834434.1:0-415 GCF_000517525.1 Limulus polyphemus
CCACTTCGTCCCAACTGAAATTTCCTGGACCGTGATAACGCCAAAGCCTGTTGGCATGCACCACCTACGGCTTACCTCGCCAACCACATTTTATTCGGAAAGTCATGTCTGAGAGACAATCCATTATGTCATATAGGCCTTCCCATAGAGGAGACAACTTAGGAGACTTCCCTTTGGTCTTCCTGGGATTATACAACCACACCTTGTCTCCTGGTACAAAGCTGACTTCAGTAGATCTCTTATCATAAGATAACTTCATCGAATCAGCAGATGTTTCCAAGTTTGAATGCACTTGATGGTGAATATCATCCATCCTTTCAGATAACACTTTCATGAACTCTGACACATTTTCAGGCAACTCTTCATAAGGTGGGCATCCAGTTATCAGGTTAACTGGCAACCGAAGTTTCCGACC
>NW_013834435.1:0-431 GCF_000517525.1 Limulus polyphemus
ACATTACAGTTTTTGTCATTATAACAGATACAGTCTTCGGATTATTACATTACGGTTTTGTCATTATAACATATATAGTCTTCTGATTATTTTATTACGGTTTTGTCATTATAACAGATACAGTCTTCTGATTATTACATTACAGTTTTGTCATTCTAACAGATACAGTCTTCTGATTATTACATTACGGTTTTGTCATTATAACAGATAGAGTCTTCTGATTATTACATTACGGTTTTGTCATTATAACAGATACAGTCTTCTGATTATTACATTACGGTTTTGTCATTATAACAGATACAGTCTTCTGATTATTACATTACGGTTTTGTCATTATAACAGATATAGTCTTCTGATTATTTTATTACGGTTTTGTCATTATAACAGATACAGTCTTCTGTAATGTAATAATCAGGTTTTGTCATTATAAC
>NW_013834436.1:0-416 GCF_000517525.1 Limulus polyphemus
CTACATGTGTTTGTTTAAGACCGACTGGATTAAATAGGACGCAATAGCTCGTATCGTTCTATGACCCACTGTTGACTTTAGTCTGCAGACAATGTGTTTATTAACTCATATATTTACAACATATCTACATGTGTTTCGTTAAGTCCGACTGGATTAAATAGGACCCAATAGCTAGTATCGTTCTATCACCCACTGTTGACTTTAATCTGCAGCCATTGTGTTTATTAACTCATATATTTACTACATATCTACATGTGTTTGTTTAAGACCGACGGGATAAAGTAGGACCCAATACCTAGTATCGTTCTATGACCCACTGTTGACTTTTTTCTGCAGACAATGTGTTTATTAACTCATATATTTACTACATATCTACATGTGTTTGTTTAAGACCGACTGGATAAAATAGGACCCAC
>NW_013834437.1:0-411 GCF_000517525.1 Limulus polyphemus
TGATAGTACATTGTATTGATAAATCTTGTGTTTTCTTATTGACAGTAAACAGTATCTTTAAATCCCGTGTCTTCTTATTTTTAGTACACAGTATTGTTAAATTTTTGTCTTCTTATTGATAGTACACAGTATTGTTAAATCTTGTGTTTTCTTATTGACAGTACACAGTATCGTTAAATATTTTGTCTTCTTATTGACAGTACAAAGTATCGTTATATCTCGTGTCTTCTTATTGACAGTACACAGTATTGTTAAATCATGTGACTTCTTATTGATAGTACACAGAATCGTTAAATCTTGTGTCTTCTTATTGACAGTACACAGTATTGTTAAATCTTGTGTTTCTTATCGACAGTACACAGTATTGTTAAATCTTGTCTCTTCTTTATACAGTACACAGTATCGTTAAAT
>NW_013834438.1:0-415 GCF_000517525.1 Limulus polyphemus
ACCATAATAGCATGATCCTCCTTTGTTGATACACCATGATAGTATAATCCTCCTTTGTTGATACATCATAATAGTATGATCCTCCTTTGTTAATACACCATAACAGTATGATCCTCCTTTGTTGATACATCATTATAGTATGACAGTAATTTGTTAATACCATAGTAGTATGATCTTCCTTTGTTGATACACCATCATAGTATGATCTTCCTTTGTTGATACACCATAATAGTATGATCCTCCTTTGTTGATACACCATAATAGTATTATCTTCCTTTGTTGATACACCATAATAGTATGATCCTCCTTTGTTGATACACCATAATAGTATGATCCTCCTTTGTTGACACACCATTATAGTATGATCCTCCTTTGTTGATACACCATTATAGTATGATCTTCCTTTGTTGATACA
>NW_013834439.1:0-415 GCF_000517525.1 Limulus polyphemus
GACTATCACACATTACATTCCCATCTTTTATATACCAGCGTACTCTATTTCTAGTAAGAACTTGAACATTCGCCAAAGTACATGATAGTTCTAGAAACGTTGCGTCACGGTGGTCATGTGACTCGCTGACGCAACAATACACTGCTAGGTTTTCCATGGTGTATTGTTTTTTTTAATCCGGATTAAACACAAGAATAGCGACATAATTTATAGTGCTAAGGCAGTGCTAGGTTTTCCATGATGTATTATGACGTAACTGATAATGCTAAGACATTGTTAGGGTTATTCTGTAGGCCATCCATCCAATTTAACTAGTATTCATTTTGAAGAAATTAGTTTTGAATCATCGTCAGAACGTTAAACAGTATTGGTGTTAATGAAAAATCAAAGTATGTGTGATTCTAAAGATATTAAC
>NW_013834440.1:0-573 GCF_000517525.1 Limulus polyphemus
TGTGTTCATGGAGTAGTTGTACCAAGTAAGGCTAAAGATGAGTATGGTAGTTATAAATTTTGTAACTAGAGTTACACCTAGGTGTTCGTGGAGATGTTGTACCAAATAACGCTAAAGATGAGTATGGGGTTACACATTCAGTAACTAGAGTTACACATAGGTGTTCATGGAGTAGTTGTTCCAAATAAGGCTAAAGGTGAGTATGATGATTATAAATTCGGTAACTGGAGTTAAACCTAAATGTACATGGAGTAGTTGTACCAAGTAAGACTAAAGATGGGTATAGTGGTTATAAATTCTGTAACAAGAGTTACACCTAGGTGTTCATGGAGTACTTGTACCAAGTAAGGCTAAAGATGAGTATGATGGTTATAAATTCAATAACTAGAGTTACACCTAGGTGTGAGTGGAGTTGTTTGAACACCTAGGTGTAACTCTAGTTACTGAATGTGTAACCCCATACTCATCATTAGCGTTATTTGGTACAATGTATAACCACCATACTCATCTTTAGCCTTACTTGGTACAACTACTCCTACTCCATCAACACTAGGTGTAACTCTAGTTTCCTTA
>NW_013834441.1:0-412 GCF_000517525.1 Limulus polyphemus
TAACAAATTATCTTCCTTCATCTATAAATCAATGTCACCATGTACTCTTTGATTTGTAAATAACAAATTATCTTCCATTATCTCTAATCTAATGTCACTATGCACTCTTTGATTTGTAAATAACAAATTATCTTCCTACACCTATAATCTAAGGTCACCATGCACTCTTTGATTTGTAAATAACAAATTATCTTCTTTCATCTCTAATATAATGTCACCATTCACTCTTTTATTTGTAAATAACAGATTATCTTCATTTCTCTCTAATTTAATGTCACCCTGCACTCTTTGATTTGTAAAAAATAAATTGTCTTTTTTATCTATAATTTAATGTCTCCAATGTACTCTTTGATTTTTAAATAACAAATTATATTCCTTTATCTCTAATCTAATGTCACCATTCACTCTTTTA
>NW_013834442.1:0-814 GCF_000517525.1 Limulus polyphemus
TCTAAACCTAAATAGAAGGATTTAACATTGTTCTTATCAATCTAAACCTAAATAGAAGGAATTAACATTGTTCTTATCAATCTAAAGATAAATAGAAGGATTTAACATTGTTCTTATCAATCTAAAGATAAATAGAAGGGTTTAACATTGTTCTTATCAATCTAAAGATAAATAGAAAGATTTAACATTGTTGTTATCAATCTAAAGATAAATAGGAGGATTTAACATTGTTCTTATCAATCTAAAGATAAATAGGAGGATTTAACATTGTTGTTATCAATCTAAAGTTAAATAGGAGGATTTAACATTGTTCTTATCAATCTAAAGATAAATAGGAGGATTTAACATTGTTCTTATCAATCTAAAGATAAATAGAAGGGTTTAACATTGTTCTTATCAATCTAAAGATAAATAGAAGGGTTTAACATTGTTCTTATCAATCTAAAGATAAATAGGAGGATTTAACATTGTTCCTATGAATCTTACAAAGCTCTATGAACTTTTACTGGAACCTTTTTAATATAAAATAATTAAACAGATTACAAATTACCCAAAAATAAAGACACTGCCACTAATAATAATGTAAAGGTCAGTCTTGCGGTCTTGTGTCATACATAACTCTTATAAAGTATATACCATATTCTAGGACCACTGGCTCCTCAGATTAAGTTTATGTGTTTATTCTAAAGCAAAGCCACATTGGGCTATCTGCTGTGTTCACCGCGGGAGGATCGAACCCCGGACTTTAGCATTGAAAGTGCGTAAACTTACCACTCTGACCACTCAACAATCGGTCTTATCAAGTATTTATAAA
>NW_013834443.1:0-414 GCF_000517525.1 Limulus polyphemus
ACTGCACCAAAGATTGGGTACAGTATGTAGAGTATTTACTGCACCTGGATAGGTTACAGTATGTAGAGTATTAACTGCACAAGAGATAGGGTACAGTATGTAGAGTGATTACTGTACCAGGGATAGGTAGAATATGTAGAGTATTTACTACACCAGGGAAAGGGTACAGTATGTAGAGTATTTACTGCACCAGAGATAAGGTACAGTATGTAGAGTATTTACTACACCTGGAAAGGGTACAGTATGTAGAGTATTTACTGCACCAGGGATAGGTACAATATATAGAGTATTTACTACACCAGGGATAGGGTACACTATGTAGAGTATTTACTGCACCATTGATATCGTGCAATATGTAGAGTATTTACTACACTAAAGATAGGTCCAATTTATCGATTATTTACATCTCCAAGT
>NW_013834444.1:0-484 GCF_000517525.1 Limulus polyphemus
TGTCTAACACACAACAATACTCATCCTATAAACGTTTCTAACACACCACAATACTCATCCTCTAAACATGTCCAACACACCACAATACTCATCCTCTAAACGTGTCTAAAACACCACAGTACTCATCCTCTAAATGTATTTAACCAACCACAATTGCTCATCCTATAAATGCGGCTAACACCCCAACACTTATATTCTAAATGTGTCTAACACACCACAATACTCATCCTCTAAACGTGTCTAACACACCACAATACTCATCCTCTAAACGTGGCTAACACCACAATACTTATATTCTAAATGTGTCTAACACACCACAATACTCATCCTCTAAACGTGTCTAACACACCACAATACTCATCCTCTAAACGTGTCTAACACACCACAATACTCATCCTCTAAACGTGTCTAACACACCACAATACTCATCCTGTATTGTGGTGTGTTAGACACGTTTAGTTTAGAGGATGACGTGTCTAACACA
>NW_013834445.1:0-415 GCF_000517525.1 Limulus polyphemus
CCTCTAACAACTGTTGTAATTTCTCTTCTTGTTTCTTTTCTCGTTCTTCTTGTTTCTTTTCTTGTTTTTGTATTGCTGCCATCAAATCTGCTAGGCTGTAGTCTGATTTGCAGCTTCTCGTTTCCATTTTTTTTCTATCCCACTTCTGACACCAATTTGTTACGTCTCCGTTTTTTAATTAACTTTCCGTAACTTCGTACCGACGAAACTTAAGCGACACAAGCCTTTACTTAATAAAACTGGTTTATTCTTTCCGAATATAACTTAACCGATACACTCAACAATCGCTAAACAAACGCTATAGCAACGAACGTCAATAATACTCCGACCGCAGATCAATTACTCACTCTCTACCCACACATTACATTCCCCTCTTTTATGTACCAGCCTACCCTATATCCAGCAAGAACTAGAA
>NW_013834446.1:0-415 GCF_000517525.1 Limulus polyphemus
TTGTTGACGATGAATTCAACGATAAATAAACAGCACGCACTTCACATGTTTTCAAAATAATATATATATTTGGAACAAGTTAAATGTACTTAGAGCAAATTCTTCACACTATAGAGCAGTGGTTCCCAACCTGTGGTCCCCAGACCCCTGGGGGTCTGCGAAGATAATACCATCTCATTAAACAAGTTAGTTTTTAATTTTGCTGTTCTTTTAATTGCGCACTCAGTTATATATGTCTTTTATTTGATAGTGAAAAATGGAAAAACAAGTTAATTATTAGTAGGAAAAACAGTTTGTTGGGTAGATGGAATCTTTCAAAAAACATGGGGGTCCTTGGTGGTGAAAAGATTGGGAACCGCTGCTATAGAGATAATAGGCATATCATAAACACTATATGTATACTTCTCTTTTTCTT
>NW_013834447.1:0-415 GCF_000517525.1 Limulus polyphemus
GTGCAGAACATGCAGTACATGTTGTGCTAAAAGGGGACCCAAGCATAAGGGACGTGCTCCAATGAAGTTATATCAAGTTGGCGCACCAATGGAAAGAGTAGCCGTTGACATTGCTGGTCCTCTGCCCCAAACTCGTGCTGGAAACAAGTACATTTGTGTGGTGATGGATTATTTCACCAAGTGGCCTGAGGCATATGCAATACCAAATCAGGAAGCGACAACTGTAGCTTTGGCTATTAGGGATTTCTTCTTCAGATTTGGTATGCCATACGAACTGCATTCAGTTCAAGGCCGTAACTTTGAATCAGCTGTGTTCCATGAATGCTGCAAGTTGTTTGGCATACGAAAGACCAGGACAACGCCACTTCACCCACAGTCTGATGGGATGGTAGAAAAGTACAACTGGACACTGGGA
>NW_013834448.1:0-413 GCF_000517525.1 Limulus polyphemus
CACCTAAGTGTTCATGGAGTAGCTGTACCAACTAATTGTTAAGATGAGTATGGTGGTTATAAATTCGGTAACTATAGTTACACGTAGGTCTTCATGGAGTAGTTGTACCAAGTAAGGCTAAAGATGAGTATGATGGTTATAAATTCTGTAACTAGAGTTACACCTAAGTGTACATGGAGTAGTTCTACCAAGGAATGCTAAAGATGAGTATGGTGGTTATAAATTCGGTAACTATAGTTACTCCATGGTGTTCATGGAGTAGTTGTACCAAGTAAGGCTAAAGATGAGTATGGTGGTTATAAATTCTATAACTAGAGTTACACCTAAGTGTTCATGGAGTAGTTGTACCAAGTAAGGCTAAAGATGAATATGGTGGATATAAATTCGGTAACTAGATATACACCTAAGTGTTC
>NW_013834449.1:0-415 GCF_000517525.1 Limulus polyphemus
TCTTCAGTATGGATGACTTGATTCACACCTGACACTCCAACAAGTTGTTGCATTAACACATAAATTAGAGGAGACATGGGGTAAACAAGAGTGCATGGAAGACATCAATATAATGAGTCTCTATATCACAAACAAACCCTTAGTGGAAGCGGATACCACCTATACCAACCAACAAGAGAGAATGAGTCTTATCTAATAATCTATTCAAGAGAGTTAACCCTAATTTTTTATACTATAGATAGTAATGCACTTAATAATTTTTATTTCATTAAATAATTCACCAAAGAATATAGACTAATAACATGCCAAAAGTAGACAAATTCTCTTTCCTATTAACATTTTCCTGGCTTTCTAACCATGCAATAAGAGCCGTTACAAATTTATCCAAGCTAGTCGTTAACTTTTCCCACCGAAC
>NW_013834450.1:0-414 GCF_000517525.1 Limulus polyphemus
ATGAATTATTTAACTAATAGGTGTGACATTGTGACTCTGTTGGAATATGCACGCAACCACATTTATAATCATTTTGTAGATCTTAGATAATGTTATTGGGCAAGGTGAGCCATCACATTCTGATAACAGAAAGTGAAGGTGAAATTACAGAGGTTTAGAGCTTCTGCATTAAAGCCATTTAAAATGGAAGAGAATTTTTTTGACAGTTGAGATCCCGACTGTTGTCCCAGTGAATATCATACACACAGTGTTGTATTACTCTGACAGAAAATAGTAATTATCATGAAATATGCTCTTACATTGTAGACACATAAATATTTAAGATATTTATTAAAATATTAAATATCAAACCTTGCATAGTATTTTGTATTAAATATACATTTTTTATATGAGAAATCAATGGCATATAAATAT
>NW_013834451.1:0-415 GCF_000517525.1 Limulus polyphemus
CCTATTGGTAGTATGTTTCTTACACTGGCTCCTCATATGTCCTTGCTCTCCACAGTTCCAACAACCTTTCTGGATAGCAGCCTTTTCTGCTGTGGCATCTTCCCTGTGTTGAAGTTTCCAGCATTGAGCTTTCTTGTACCCAGGTTTGTTACAGTGCCAGCAAAGTCCCTCAAACCTCTCTGAAAGCTGCCCTTTTCTGACCTTGAATCCTGATGATTGTACCAACCTTGGTACCTATGTGCTGGACTAAACATAGGATTCGAATTTGAGAGCTCTGGCCATTGCATCCTGCATAATAGAAGGACGTGCTTGCTTTACTTGTATCTTCAGTTGTGGACTGTCCAAGGCATCTACAAACTGATCCCTCAGCAACAAATTGAGGACATTGGGTAGCGCAGTTGGGAAGGCCTTGTGT
>NW_013834452.1:0-415 GCF_000517525.1 Limulus polyphemus
TCATTTATAACATTTAACGTACTAGTATTGTTAGTGTAGTTCAGTCCTACTTATAACATTTAACATACTAGTATTGTTAGTGTAGTTCAGTCCTACTTATAACATTTAACATATTAGTATTGTTAGTGTAGTTCAGTCCAGGCTGTATTTTTAATTAAACTGTTATATATATATATATATAATGGAGGATGTGCTGAACGGGATTGGTAAGCCAAATTAGGAGTTAGGTTGTTATACCAATCATATGCATAAGCGTTAATTATGGCTGTCGGTGAAGAAACACCAATACTTTCGTACTGCGTGTTCTTGTGTATTGCGTTATGTATTACCGGAAAAGTATTGCGTTATGTATTACCGGAAAAGAAACACCAATACTTTCGTATTGCGTGTTCTTGTGTATTGCGTTATGTATTAC
>NW_013834453.1:0-415 GCF_000517525.1 Limulus polyphemus
CAGTAAAATATTGACAGGTATTTAAAGTCATTTACTGTTTGTAATATTGTGTTAGTTCTATGAATATGAATACACAGTAAAATATTGACAGTTATTTAAATACATTTACAATTCGTAATCTTGTGTTAGTTTTTTCAATATGAATAGAAAGTAAAATATTGACAGTTATTTAAATACATGTGCAATTGTAATATTGTGTTAGTCCTATCAGTATGAATACACAGTAAAATATTGACAGTTATTTAAATACTTGTACTGTTTGTAATCTGGTGTTAGTTTTATGAATATTAATACACATTAAAATATTGAAAGTTATTTAAATACTTGTACTGTTTCTAATCTTCTATTAGTTCTATGAATTTCAATACACAGTAAGATACAGACAGTTATTTAAATACGTGTATTGTTTGAAATC
>NW_013834454.1:0-462 GCF_000517525.1 Limulus polyphemus
AAAAACACAAAATTGATAAATCCTGTATCTTCTTATTGACAGGACACACTATTGATAAATCCTGTATCTTCTTATTGACAGGACACAGTATTCTTAATACTTTTGTCTTCTTATTGACAGTACATAGTATTGTTAAATTTTGTGTCTTCTTATTGACAGTACACAGTATCGTTAAAACTTGTGTCTTCTTATTGACAGTACACAGTATTGATAAATCCTTTATCTTCTTATTGACAGGACACAGTATTGTTAAATCTTGTGTCTTCTTATTGACAGTACAGAGTATTGATAAATCCTGTATCTTCTTATTGACAGGACACAGTATTGATAAATCCTGTATCTTCTTATTGTTATGGTAGTCATCACCTGTAGCTTTGTTCGAGTTGTGGTAACATCACCTGTAGCTTTGTTTGAGTTATGGTAGTCATTAACCTGTAGCTTTGTTTGAGTTATGGTAACATC
>NW_013834455.1:0-410 GCF_000517525.1 Limulus polyphemus
TTTTAACATGATAAACATGGTGACAAGTTGGTTGGTATTATTTGTTTTTAACATGATAAACATGGTTACAAGTTTGTCAGTATTATTTGTTTTTAACATGATAAACTATGGTGACAAATTGATCAGTATTATTTGTTTTTAACATGATAAACATGGTGACAAGTTGGTCAGTATTATTTGTTTTTAAGTAACTTTTACAAATATCTAAAATAAAAGATTGATCTCTTACTATGGTATGCTATGTTATCTCTCAAACTAATGAAGAGATTTCTAAGCACTTACCAAATACCAGAATGTCCAAACCTCCTACATGGATTGGTAGTTAATCTGTTTTATTTGTTAGGTCACATCTCTAAGTCTACCACTTTACATCTTAAGCACTTACCAAACACCAGAATGTCCAAACCTCC
>NW_013834456.1:0-415 GCF_000517525.1 Limulus polyphemus
TTGGCGGCTATTACAAAACTTTGCCAATTCCTGTCCTAGTGTACAGTTTTACTTTTCTACCATCCCATCAGACTGTGGGTGAAGTGGCGTTGTCCTGGTCTTTCGGATGCCAAACAACTTGCAGCATTCTTGGAACACAGCTGATTCAAAGTTACGGCCTTGATCTGAATGCAGTTTGTATGGCATACCAAATCTGAAGAAAAAATCACTAATAGCCGAAGCTACAGTTGTAGCTTACTGATTTGGTATTGCATATGCCTCAGGTCACTTGGTGAAATAATCCATCACCACACGAATGTACTTGTTTCCAGCACGAGTTTGGGGCAGAGGACCAGCAATGTCGATGGCTACTCTTTCCATTGGTGCACCAATTTGATATAACTTCATTGGAGCACGTCCCTTATGCTTGGGTCCC
>NW_013834457.1:0-414 GCF_000517525.1 Limulus polyphemus
ACAGATGTTATAGGTGGTTTGATACCAAACAATGTTTATAGTCAGTAAATATCTTTATACAGATGTTGTAGGTGGTTTGATACCAAACAATGTTTATAGTCAATAATATCTTTATACAGATGTTGTAGGTAGTTTGATACAAAACAATGTTTATAGTCATTAAATATCTTGATACAGATGTTGTAGGTGGTTTGATACTAAACGGTATTTATAGTCAACAACACTCTTTATACAGATGTTATAGGTGGTTTGATACCAAACAATGTTTATAGTCAGTAAATATCTTTATACAGATGTTGTAGGTGCTTTGATACCAAACATTGTTTATAGTCAAAAAATATCTTCATACAGATAGTGTTGGTGGTTTGATACCAAACAACGTTTATAGTCACTAAATATCTTTATACAGATGTT
>NW_013834458.1:0-415 GCF_000517525.1 Limulus polyphemus
CATTATTTGAGATTGTAGCAGCATGTCATGCTACTCCTCTTAGCTGAGTTTGAACACCTATCATATTACACTTGCTAGTTTGGGATTGTCTGTAGCAACACCTGTCATCTTAAACCTTTTAGCTTGGGATTGTCTGTAACAATACCTGTCATCTTAAACCTTTTAGCTTGGGATTGTCTGTAACAATACCTGTCATCTTAAACCTTTTAGCTTGGTATTGTCTGTAGCAGCAACTGTCATATTAAATCTCTTAGTTTGGATTGTCTGTAGCAACAGCTGTCATTTTAAAACTCTTAGTTTGGATTGTCTGCAGCAACACCTGTCATCTTAAACCTCTTAGTTTGGATTGTCTGTAGCAACACCTGTCATCTTAAACCTTTTAGCTTGGGATTGTCTGTAGCAACAGCTGTCATTT
>NW_013834459.1:0-415 GCF_000517525.1 Limulus polyphemus
TAGCTATAAGTAAACGCAGTTAATTGTCCGAGTAGAAACATTAGCTGTAAGTAAAACAGCTGATTATCCGATTAGATACACGAGCTTTTAATAAAAACAGCTGATTATCCGAGTTGAAACACAAGCTATAAGTAAAGACAGTTGATTATCCGAGTAGAAACACTAGCTATAAGTAAACGCAGCTGATTATCCGAGTTGAAACACTAACTATATGTAAACGCAGTTGATTATCCGAGTAGAAACACTAGCTATAAGTAAACGCATCCGAGTGTCCGAGTTGAAACACTAGTTATATGTAAACGTAGCTGAGTGTATGAGTTGAAACACTAGCTATAAATAAACGTAGCTGAGTGTACGAATTTGAAACACTAGCTGTAAGTAAACGTAGCTGAGTGTCCGAGTTGAAACACTAGCT
>NW_013834460.1:0-415 GCF_000517525.1 Limulus polyphemus
CTTACTATCGAGAAAGTTTATAATTAATTTTGATAAAATGACGTTTGGGAACAACAAAGGCCAAGTTCCGGTAACTGTTAAAAGAGAGGTTGAACTAACCAGGTGCCATCAAGCTGAAGTCAAGGTGACTGAAAGAGTTGATGATGATGAAATGGAACCAGGTATCGATATCAAAGCAGAACAGGAGAAAGACCAAGATTTGAAGCCAATAATTGATTTTCTAAAAGCAAGTGTTTTGCGCTCTGCTTGGGAGAAGATGTCTAGTCTAAGCCCAGTAACAAAGAACTATTGGGCACAATGGGACCAGTTGAAGCTTGAAGATGGGATTCTTCTCTGGAGATGGGAAAGTGACGACTTGGCAATCAGTTATACCGAGGAAGTTACGGGAAGTTGTGCTGCGTCAATCCCATGATAG
>NW_013834461.1:0-413 GCF_000517525.1 Limulus polyphemus
ACCATGGACCTAATCAGCCTGAGACAACAGAAATCCCCTTCCAGACCCCGCAGCTAAACCCTAATGCAGACATCTTCAGTCCTGCCAGAAGTCACATTCCAGATATGAATGTCAGCAATAGGGGTGATCTAGTACGAAGGAATCCACAGGAATTCGATGGGAAGGCACCATGGGAATCATATAGAGCACAATCTGAGCTACTGGCAGAAATGAATGGATGGACAGAGGAGCAGAAAGCAGTGTACCTGGCAACAAGTCTGAAGGGACAACCACTGGGAATACTTGGACAGTTGTCAGCAGACGACAGGCACAACTGTAGAGCACTGGTAGCTGCTCTAGAAATCAGGTATGGAACTCACAATCAGTCTGAAGTCTACGGGGCTAGGTTTAGAACGAGAGTCTATGCTAAAGGG
>NW_013834462.1:0-415 GCF_000517525.1 Limulus polyphemus
ATACTCGTTCCATCAGCCTCTCAAATGTTGCCCGAATGGCATCACCCGGTATTGCCAGAGACCTTGGCCATAACTAAATGCTGCCTTGGGTCTATCTGCTTCAGTCATTTTTACTTGATGGAAACCTGACTTTAAGTCCAGAGTTGAAAACCACCTGGCTCCACTTAGGGCATCAAGAGTATCATCAATTCTGGGCAGTGGGTATGAGTTTTTCGGTTATGCTGTTAAGAGCCCTGAAGTCCACACAGCAACGTTGAGTCCCATCCTTCTTCTGTACTAATACAACGGGAGCTGACCAGGGACTATCTGATTTTTCAACTATCCCTTCCTTAATTAGACCATCCATGACCTTCTCTATCTCTTGTCGCTTTGCTGGAGCTATTCTCCTTGGAGGGATCTTTATTGGACGGTGATT
>NW_013834463.1:0-415 GCF_000517525.1 Limulus polyphemus
AATTAACAAACTGGTTGTAGACTAAAGTCAACAGTGGGTCGTAGAACGATAATTGTTATTGGATCTATTTAATTCACTCGGACTTGAGGAAACCAATGAAGATATGTTGTAAATAGATGAGGTAATAAACACATTGTCTGCAGACTAAAGTCAACAGGGGGTCATAGAACGATACTAGCTATTGGGTCCTATTTAATCCAGTCGGTCTAAAACAAACACTTGTAGATATGTTGTAAATATATGAGTTAATTAACCAACTGGTTGCAGACTAAAGTCATCAGTGGGTAATAGAACGATACTAGCTATAGGGTCCTATTTAATCCAGTCGGTCTTAAACAAACACGTGTAGATATGTTGTAAATATATGAGTTAATTAACAAACTGGCTACAGACTAAAGTCAACAGTCGGTCAGAG
>NW_013834464.1:0-445 GCF_000517525.1 Limulus polyphemus
TTGAGAGTACACAGTATTGTTAAATCTTGTGTCTACTTATTGAAAGTACACAGTATTGTTAAATCTTGTGTCTTCTTATTGACAGTACACAGTATAGTTAAATCTTGGTCTTCTTATTGACAGTACACAGTATCGTTAAATCTTGTGTCTTCTTATTGAAATTACACAGTATAGTTAAATCTTGTGTCTTCTTAGTGACAGTATACAGTATCGTTATATCTTGTGTCTTCTTAGTGACAGTACACAGTATCGTTATATCTTGTGTCTTCTTATTGACAGTACACAGTATCGCTAAATCTTGTGTCTTCTTATTGACAGTACACAGTATCGTTAAATCTTGTGTCTTCTTATTGAAAGTACACAGTATTGTTAAATCTTGTGTCTTCTTATTGACAGTACACGGTATCGTTAAATCTTGCGTATTCTTACTGACAGTACACAGTAT
>NW_013834465.1:0-415 GCF_000517525.1 Limulus polyphemus
TACTTTATTGGAGTAGGGCACAAATGGATGGTGAGGCAGATAATGGTTCCTAAGCTCATAGAACATGATGTGATACTTTATTGGAGAAAGACACAGATGGATGGTGAGGTAGATAATGGTTCCTAAGCTCATAGAACATGATGGGATACTTTATTGGAGAAAGGCACAAATGGATGATGAGGTAGATAATGGTTCCTAAGCTCATAGAACATTATTGAAGAAAGGCACAAATGAATGGTGAGGTAGATAATGGTTCCTAAGCTCATAGAACATGATGGGATACTTTATTGGAGAAAGGCACAAATGGATGGTGAGGTAGATAATGGTTCTTAAGCTCATAGAACATTATGGGATACTTTATTGAAGAAAGGCACAAATGAATGGCGAGGTAGATAATGGTTCCTAAGCTCATAGA
>NW_013834466.1:0-469 GCF_000517525.1 Limulus polyphemus
AAGTTAAACCTCAGATAGTTATGAGATACTTAGGCCTATACCAGCCTTCTAAGTTCTTGTTCGGCATAGTTCTTTGTTGTTACTTCTAGTACAGATTTAAGGGAGCATAACTTAAGTTACAGTCACAAAGCTATAAAAATTAACATACACAATATTAAATATCAAAAAATTGGTATACATCACGCTGCATTGTTAAAGTTTTTAATAAGAGATAACTTTCAACACTCTTCAGCAATCGCCTTCAGATGCTCATGATAATAATATAGTTACGTGTTTTTGGCTTCGTTACCCCCTTCTAATTTAGTAATGTTACATGTATATACGATTTGTTTCCTTACCCTCTGTTCAACTTAGTGATGCGTACTCGTTTGTTGTTGTTTTTTTTTTACTCTGGATATATGGATTAGAAATTGCAGTGTATATGTGGTGTTCTAAGAATATCGAGTTGTTACGCCTCCAGTCGTTAGTT
>NW_013834467.1:0-414 GCF_000517525.1 Limulus polyphemus
ACATAGTACGTTTATCTACAATCTATGATATTTCCATATAAATAATTAAATTTTAGCTCATTTGTAGCACAGTGTAGCAGTGAGCCGGATGAACTGACCTCGCAGGCCGGATATGGCCCAAGGACCATAGTTTGGTGAGCCCTGTCTCAATAGATGGATAAAAAATTAAGAAAGAACTACTTGGAAGTTCAGTTATCTCTCAATATGTGGAAACTGTACTGAACTATTATTAAGAACCTTTACTTAAAACACAATAGACGTAAGTACTGTCACTAATTTATATTTGCATAACAAACACGTCCTGATGCTCGTCCAATAACTATCAATTTAAATCCCTTTATGTTCATTCCAGAATGAAAGATGCATAATTTATGTTTATTTCATAATGTTTTATGGTGGTTGCAAGATCGTTCA
>NW_013834468.1:0-415 GCF_000517525.1 Limulus polyphemus
CACTTCTCATCCTTCGACGTAACGTGCTGATGAGTCTTATGTCCTCTGCCTAACGTAAGTGGTCTTTGAATTCGAACACTTCCTGTAAAGTGGACCAGAGCAGGAAAGTAGAGAAAATGAAGATTCGAGAAGATGAATTATTCCTTTTTGTAAGGCATCTGTACTGATACTGTAAAGGATTCTTGGTGTCTGTATAATGAGGGTGTTAAAAGTAACGATACGAAAATTGGGAATTTAGGAGTGATTTAATGTACTCACTTCGGTTTTCGAAAGGAGTGTGAGGTAGCAAACTATTTTATTTTATGGTTTTGTTTAGTTAACTTATTCTTTCTATCTTTTAGTTTATCTGTCAATTTTTACTTTACACTTAAACGCTAACTCGCTTCCTAGCTAATCGCATTAACTTTCAGATTCT
>NW_013834469.1:0-775 GCF_000517525.1 Limulus polyphemus
GTACACAGTATTGTTAATTTGTGTGTTCTTACTTGCAGTACACATTATCGTTGAATATTGTGTTTTCTTATTGACAGTACACATTATCGTTGAATATTGTGTTTTCTTATTGACAGTACACATTATCGTTGAATATCGTGTCTTCTTATTGACAGAACACAGTATTGTTAAATCTTGTGTCTTCTTATTGAAAGTACACAGTATTGTTAAATCTTGTGTCTTTTTATTGACAGTACACAGTATTGTTAAATCTTGTGTTTTCTTATTGACAGTACACAGTATCGTTAAATCTTGTGTCTTCTTATTGACAATACACAGTATCGTTAAATCTTGTGTCTTCTTATTGACAGTACACAGTATCGTTAAATCTAGTGTCTTCTTATTGACAGAACACAGTTTCGATAAATCTTGTGTCTCAATGAGAAGACACACGATTTAGCAATACTGTGTACTATCTATAAAAAGACAATAGATTTTACGATACTGTGTACTGTCAATAAGAACAGTACACAGTATAGTAAAATCTTGTGTCTTCTTATTTACAGTACACGGTATCGTTAAATCTTGTGTCTTCTTATTGACAGTACACAGTATTGTTAAATCTTGTGTCTTCTTATTGACAGGACATATTATTGTTAAATCTTGTGTTTTCTTACTCACAGTATACATTATCATTTAATATTGTGACTTCTTATTGACAGTACACAGTATTGTTAAATTTTTTGTGTTCTTATTGATAGTACACAGTATCGTTAAATCTTGTGTCTTCTTATTG
>NW_013834470.1:0-415 GCF_000517525.1 Limulus polyphemus
ACTAAATTTATAACCACCATACTCATCTTCAGGCTTATTTGGGACAAATACTCCATAAACACCTAGGTATAACTCTAGTTACAGAATTTATAACCACCATTCTCATCTTTAGCCTTACTTGGTACAACTACTCCATGAACACTTAGGTGTTACTCTAGTTTCCGAATTTATAATCACCATACTCATCTTTAGCCTTACTTGGTACAACTACTCCATGAACACCTAGGTGTAACTCTAGTAACCGAATGTGTAACCCCCATACTCATCTTTAGCGCTATTTGGCATAACAACTCCACGAACACGTAGGTGTAACTCTACTTACAGAAATTATAACTAACATATTCATCTTTAGCCTTACTTGGTACAACTACTCCATGAACACTTAGGTGTAACACTAGTTACAGAATTTATAACC
>NW_013834471.1:0-713 GCF_000517525.1 Limulus polyphemus
TAACGCTACAGATGAGTATGGTGGTTACAAATTCGGTAACTAGAGTTACACCTTGGTGTTCGTAGAGTTGTTGTAACAAATAACGCTAAAGATGAGTATGGGGGTTTTAAATTTGGTAATAAGAGTTAAACCTAATTGTTCATGGAGTAGTTGTACCAAGTAGGGCTAAAGATGAATATGGTGGTTATAAATTCGGTAACTAGAGTTAAACCTAAGTTTTCATGGAGTAGTTGTACCAAGTAAGGATAAAGATGAGTAGGTTGGTTATAAATTCGGTAACTATAGTTACACCTAGGTGTTTATGGAGTAGTTGTGCGAGGTAAGGCTAAAGATGAGTATGGTGGTTATAAATTCGGTAACTAGAGTTACACATAGGAATTCGTGGAGTTCTTGTACCAAATAACGCTACAGATGCGTATGGTTACAAATTCGATAACTAGAATTACACCGAGGTGTTCGTGGAGTTGTTGTACCAAGTAATGTTAACGATGAGTATGGTTATGAATTAGGAAACTAGAGTTGCACCTAGGTATTCGTGGAGTTGTTATACCAAATAACGCTAATGATGAGTATGGTGGTTATAAATTCGGTAACTAGAGTGACACCAAAGTGTTCATGGAGTAGTTGTACCAAGTAAGGCTAAAGATGAGAATGGTGGTTATAAATTCTATAACTAGTGTTACACCTAGGTGTTCATGGAGTAGTTGTACCAA
>NW_013834472.1:0-415 GCF_000517525.1 Limulus polyphemus
AATTTATAACCACCATTATCATCTTCAGCCTTACTTGGTACAACTACTCCATGAACACTTAGGTGTAACTCTAGTAACCGAATTTATAACCACCATATTCATCTTTAGCCTTACTTGGTACAACTACTCCATGAACACTTAGGTGTAACTCTAGTTACAGAATTTATAACCACCATACTCATCTTTAGCCTCATTTGGCACAAGTACTCTTTGAACACGTAGGTGTAATTCTAGTTACTAAATATATAACCCCATAATCATCTTTAGCGTTATTTTGTACAACAACTCCACGAACACCTAGGTGTAACTCTAGTTACCGAATTTATAACCACCATACTCATCTTTAGCCTTACTTGGTACAATTACTCCATAAACACCTAGGTGTAACTCTAGTTACCGAATTTATAACCACCAC
>NW_013834473.1:0-415 GCF_000517525.1 Limulus polyphemus
TTTAATTGTGTAATACCAAATGATATTACTTCGAAAAATCAAACAAACTACGAATAAAGATAGTATATGCCATTTTTCTTAATTCCATTTTTCACTTTTTAGTTTCTCACGTTTTTCTAACTAGTCCAATTACAGCATATTCTATAACTATAACAACAATTCTATAACAAGAAACCCTGAAAAATAATTATATATGGGTTTAGTAATCCTAACTATATGAAATTTAGAAGTTTTGTATTAATAAATTGTTTAACAACAGCAATATCCAATTACAGTGCTAGCAAAAAAAAACAATCAACCAATCAGGCTTTGCTAAGTAACTAACTGTATATTTAATATGAACAGCAATTAATTTATGGTACAATTTGTAAAATAAATGACTGATATTTTTTTGTAATTCGAGACTTTTTTTATC
>NW_013834474.1:0-415 GCF_000517525.1 Limulus polyphemus
TTATTTCAACTGTGTTAAGTTATGCCAGATAATATTTAATTTAACATCCTTTGAGCTGTAATATAAAATTTAAACATTATATGTTATGGCAGATTTTATGACACCTGAATGTACATTTTGTAAGCTTGGTGAAAGAAATTAACATTATTATTTGGTGCTATCAGTTTAAAGGGTGTTTGGATCTGTTATATGTGTCCCTTTAAATTTATTTCAGCTGGGTGATGAAAATTTAGCTATTGTTTAAACCATTTATATTTATATATATATATATATTATATGTATATACACACACGCACACACATACACTATTCTACTAAGTGCATAACCCAGTATTGTTTGGACTTAATATATTAACTTTGTTTTTAATTTTAGCACTGAGGAATTAATATTCTCATATCAGGTCTGTCTTTCGTAG
>NW_013834475.1:0-415 GCF_000517525.1 Limulus polyphemus
TTCTTTGATCTCTCTTCACCTGGCAACCCATTACTGAGGCAGCATCCTTCCAGCACGGGAATGCCGAATACTACTATCATTTTTTAAATGTTAGTTTTATTCAAAACGTAGAAATTTAAGGTGTTAAATAAAAATAATTTAGAAATACGGGAATAAGAAGAAAAACAAAACAACTAGAGAAAAGTACACTTTGGGCTGAATTTGGTTCTAAATAGCATTTTTCGGTGTTTTCAAATATTTTAATCTCATTGTCTTTGTTGTCTCTAATAACACTATTATGCGCTAGATGACGGTTCTTTGAAATGCCATGTAGTATTTGATGTCTTTGATTAACCAAGTCAGATTTCATTTTACTTTCTTTTGTTACATAATGTGGTATCTTTTCCACTCGATATATATCATTTAGTTTTTTAGC
>NW_013834476.1:0-612 GCF_000517525.1 Limulus polyphemus
TGTGTGTTTGTTGGGTTATTTGGGATGGCTTTGAATTTCTTTTTATCGGAAAGGATAGTCGTTCATTTTGTTGATGTATTCTGAATTGTTCATGGTGACAGTGGTGTTGCCTTTATCAGCTTTTAGAATTTTTAATGTTAGTGTCCTTTTTAAAGATTATAAATATATTTGATCTCGTTACTTGTTAGGTTACTATACATGGAACAACAAAGATAAACGTTTAGACTTACACAACCTCGATTATTGTTGTTGTAGTTTCCTTAGTTGATCTAGTTTCTTATTGTGTGTAGACTTCTTTTCTTGATTCAACATTGAGTTGTTTTGGTTGATAGCGCGTTGTATATTGCCGTAATCATCTGGTTTGAGGTAGCAGGCTAGTTGGTGGTCTAATTTCTGTTTGAGTTTTTGTAAATAGGTCCAGTTCTTGATATTTGGAATTCAGGGTTGCTTTTAGAAGTTTTTTCTGCATGTTTTGGATAATGCCTGAAAACTGGTTTAAGTTTTTCGATAACTTGACTTTCACAAATTTAGGAATTAGCTTTTCAGAGCGGCACTGTCTTAGGAAGGAGATATCGTTTCTCTTTTTGATGATTTTTATATTCAGGTTACGTA
>NW_013834477.1:0-415 GCF_000517525.1 Limulus polyphemus
CACGAATGTATCGAAACTAGTTTCTGTAATATCAGACTTCTGACAGTTTGTTCTGTATATTGGGGATTTTCACTAAATGGTAGCTTCCGCTCCCTATGTAATATTATACTTATGTCTTTAGAATACCTTCCTACAGTTTGTTAGCTAAAACATCACTTAGCCAACTTAAATAGCTAACATTTAAAATTCCCTGATTCCATGGATTTAAAAAACAACAACAATGTATGACATATAGCCCTATAAAACTATTAAACACAAATGAAATTATTTTCTTATGGTTATGAAATACTTCTTTGAAAAAGTAAAACAGAGTAAAACCTAAGAATTGACTTTATTTATAACCGTGACTTTAGGCCTTAAACGGTATTTCTAAGGATTTTATCTTGAGTAATGTAAACATGTAATTTCGTGTACG
>NW_013834478.1:0-415 GCF_000517525.1 Limulus polyphemus
CCTAGTAATATGCAGAGTTTTACCTTCCTACTGTTTGTTTTAAAGGAGTTATGGAAGGTTTTGCGTTTTGTACCAGTACTTCGTTCCATTTGGACGGATCATCTCCAAATTTTGTATGAACGTACGTTGCATACTTGCGTATTTTCATGCAAAATTCTAGACTTCTATTGTCATTTTTGCGTCTTATGTGGTCGTTTTATGTTACTTTTTTATTGGCTTTTCTGAAAACGTATGTGTACTGCAGGGAAGCTTTTGGTTACTGATTGTTTTTCGATTTCTTGTTACCAGAGGGTCCTAAATTGATGATTCTTCACCAAATTTGGTATATAGGTACACTTTAACGTTTCCTAGTAATATGCAAAGTTTTACCTTCCTATTGTTTGTTTTAAAGGAGTTATGGAACGTTTTGCGTTTT
>NW_013834479.1:0-441 GCF_000517525.1 Limulus polyphemus
AATACTCTACATACTGTACCCTATCCCTGGTGTAGAATAAATACTCTATATACTGTACCTTATCTCTCTTGCAGTAAATACTCTACATACTGTACCCTATATCTGGTGCAGTAAATACTCTACATACTGTACCCTACTCCTTGTTCAGTAAATACTCTACATAGTGTACCCTATCTCTTTTGTAGTAAATACTCGACATATTGTACCTTTCCTTGGTGTAGTAAATACTCTACACAGTGTACTCTATTCCTGGTTCAGTAAATACTCTACATAGTGTACCCTATCCCTGGTGTAGTAAATACACTACATATTGTACCTATCCCTGGTGCAGTAAATACTCTACATACTGTATCCTATCACTGGTGCAGTAAATAATCTACATAGTGTACCCTATCCGTGATGTAGTAAATACTCTACATACTGTACCCAATCTTTGGTGCA
>NW_013834480.1:0-415 GCF_000517525.1 Limulus polyphemus
TAGTTACCCACACTGGTCCCACAACGTTGCAGAATGTCCTGTCACACCATAACGCTTCTGTATGGCTTCTGTTACTCCTTTGTGATTTAACACCTTGATGCTCACAAGGGTTTGCTGAGACGCAAAGTCTATGACAAAGTTGCACCTTTGGCCATCTAGCTTTCCTGTCACATAGACACTGTGTGTGTTTGGCATTCTACACCTAGCTGTTGGGAGTTTCATGATGGCGGTTGGTGGGCGTCGTTCAACACCAACCACTACTGATCTTCTTAAGGCCGACTTGTTGGTAATATTCTTCCTACACTGGCTCCTCATATGTCCATGCTTTCCACAGTTCCAACAACCTTTCTTGGTAGCAGCCTTTACTGCTGTATCGTCTCCCCTGTGTTGAAGTTTCCAACATTGAGCTCTCTTG
>NW_013834481.1:0-415 GCF_000517525.1 Limulus polyphemus
CTCTATATGCTTCCCACGGTGCCTTCCCATCGAACAGCTGTGGCTTCCTTCGCACTGGATCACTCCTATTCCTGACATTCATATCTGGGATGTGACTTCTAACGGGACTGAATACGTCTGCATTAGGGTTTAGCTGCAGGGTTTGGAAGGGGCTTGTCATTGTCTGGGGCTGATTAAGTCGATGGTCAATGTATCCTCCTTGTTTAACAGAAAATAAATCGTTCTTTAACATATCTAATTCGCTTTTAAATTTACTAATGTTTTCCATTTGTACTTCTTGCCACTGTTGTTGGCTTTCCTGTAGTTGCTGCTGACTTTCTTCCTGTTTCCTTTCTTGTTCCAGTTGCCACTGCTGTAATTTTTCTTCTTGTTTCTTTCTTTTTCCTTCTAACCACTGCTGTAATCTCTCTTGTTT
>NW_013834482.1:0-416 GCF_000517525.1 Limulus polyphemus
GGCCTATAGAACATCAGAGCATGAAGCCACTGGATACACTCCAGCAAAGCTGATGTTTGGTCGGGAACTTCGATTGGCAGTGGACCTGATAACAGGATGCCCACCTCACGAAGAGTTGCCTAAAAATGTGCCAGAGTTCATGAAAGTGTTATTTGAAAGGATGGATGATATTCATCATCAAGTGCATTCAAACTTAAAAACATCTGCTGATTCCATAAAGCTATGTTATGATACGAGGTGTGGTTGTATAATCCCAGGAAGACCAAAGGGTTGTCTCCTAAGTTGTCTTCTCCATGGGAAGGCCCATATGACATAGTGGATCATCTCTCAGACGTGACTTTCCGAATAAAATGTGGTGGGCACGATAAACTAAAGGTGGTGCATGCCAACAGGCTTTGGCGTTATCACGGTCCAGG
>NW_013834483.1:0-749 GCF_000517525.1 Limulus polyphemus
TAGATGTTTATGAAATAAATGTGATTGATGAATATTATTTTACATAAAACAAAACAATTTTTATTGAACTGTTATCCATCATAACTATTATTATACCAACTTGCTACATTATCTGACTACCTATACAGTATACAAACCATTATGCTCAACCCCTGGGAATAGCAACTGGCACAGCTTGAGCTCAGTTGTTCGTTATCTGGTTGTTGATCTTTTGAATAACGACTTCCTGTCAGATGTGACATTTTTTATCATGACAGATAAGTCAGTCGTATCTAAGAAGTACTACTGTACCAGTTTGTTTTATACCCCAGTAATAATAGAACATTTATAAGTCAGTCATATCTAAGAGGGACTACTGTACCAGTTTGTTTTATACCCCAGTAATAATAGAACATTTATAAGTCAGTCGTATCTAAGAGGGACTACTGTACCAGTTTGTTTTATACCCCAGTAATAATAGAACATTTATAAGTCAGTCATATCTAGGAAGGACTACTGTACCAGTTTGTTTTATACCCCAGTAATAATAGAACATTTATAAGTCAGTCATATCTAGGAAGGACTACTGTACCAGTTTGTTTTATACCCCAGTAATAATAGAACATTTATAAGTCAGTCATATCTAAGAGGGACTGCTGTACCAGTTTGTTGTATACCCCAGTAATAATAGAACATTTATAAGTCAGTCATATCTAAGAAGGACTACTGTACCAGCTTGTTTTATACCCCAGTAATAATAGAACATTTAT
>NW_013834484.1:0-415 GCF_000517525.1 Limulus polyphemus
TTCAGTGACTATAGTTACACCTAGGTTTTTATGGAGTATTTGTACCAAGTAAGGCTGAAGATGAGTATGGTGGTTATAAATTTGGTAACTATTGTTACAACTAGGTGTTCATGGAGTAGTTGTACCAAGTATGGCTAAGGATGAGTATGGTGGATATAAATTCGGTAACTAGAGTTACACCTAGTTGTTGATGGTGTCGTTGTAACAAGTAATGCTAAAGATGAGTATGGTGGTCATAAATTCTGTAACTAGAGTTACAACTAATTGTTCATGGAGTAGTTGTACCAAGTAAGGCTAAAGATGAAAATGGTAGTTATAAATTCAGTAACTAGGGTTATACCTAAGTGTTCATGGAGTAGTTGTACCAAGTAAGGCTAAAGATGAATATGGTGGTTATAAATTCGGTAACTAGAGT
>NW_013834485.1:0-415 GCF_000517525.1 Limulus polyphemus
TTTATTAATACTGTGTACTGTCAATAAGAAGACATAATTTAACAATACTGTGTCCTGTCATAAAGAAGATAAAGAATTTATCAATACTGTGTACTGTCAATAAAAAGACAAAAAATTTAACGATACTGTGAACTATCATAACAAATCATAAGATTTAATGATATTGTGTACTATAACTAACAAGCCATAAAATGTAACGTTACTGTGTACTGTCAATAAGAAGACATAATTTAACATTACTGTGTCCTGTCATAAAGAAGATAAAGAATTTATCAATACTGTGTACTGTCAATAAGAAGACAAAAAATTTAACGATACTGTGAACTATCATAAAAAATCATAATATTTAATGATACTGTGTACTATCACTAACAAGCCATAAAATTTAACGTTACTGTGTACTGTCAATAAGAAG
>NW_013834486.1:0-415 GCF_000517525.1 Limulus polyphemus
CCAACCACCTTTTACCAATCATTTCATTTTATGGAAGTAAATTAGGACTAACTAACTGATGTTACAGATAGATACATAAGTATACAACAGTCAACGAATTTAACCAATCATTTCATTATATGGAAGTACATGACGACTACCTAACTGATGTTACAGATAGATACATAATTATATAACAGTCAACCATCTTTAACCACTCATTTCATTATATTGAAGTACATGACGACTAACTAACTGATGTTACAGATAGATAAATAATTATGTAACAGTCAATTATCTTTAACCAATCATTTCATTTTATGGAAGTACATGACGGCTAACTAACTGATGATACAGATAGATAGATAATTATATAACAGCCAACCATCTTTTACCAATCATTTCATTATATGGAAGTACATGAGGATTAACTAAC
>NW_013834487.1:0-415 GCF_000517525.1 Limulus polyphemus
TACAGTCAATAAAAAGACACAAGATTTAACAATACTCTGTACTGTCAATAAGAAGACACAAGATTTAACGATACTGTGTACTATCAATAACAAGCCATAAGATTTAACGATACTGTGTATTATCAATAACAGGCCACAAGATTTAACAATACTGTGTACTGTCAATAAGAAGACACAAGATTTAACATTACTGTGTACTGTAAATAAGAAGACACAAGATTTAACGATACTGTGTACTATCAATAACAAGCCATAAGATTTAACGATACTGTGTACTATCAATAACAGGCCACAAGATTTAACGAAACTGTGTACTGTCAATAAGAAGACAAAATATTTAACAATACTGTGTACTGTAAAAAGAAGACACAAGATTTAACAATACTGTGTAATGTCAATAAGAAGACACAAGATA
>NW_013834488.1:0-416 GCF_000517525.1 Limulus polyphemus
GTTCAGTGCAGTGTTTAATGAGTGTTTTTGTTCAGTATAGTGTTTAATGAGTGTTTGTGTTCAGTGCAGTGCAGTGTTTAATGAGTGTTTGTGTTCAGTGCAGTGTTTAATGAGTGTTTGTGTTCAGTGCAGTGTTTAATGAATGTTTGTGTTCAGTGCAGTGTTTAATGAGTCTTTGTGTTCAGTATAGTGTTTAATGAGTCTTTGTGTTCAGTGCAGTGCAGTGTCTAATGAGTGCTTGTGTTCAGTGCAGTGTCTAATGAGTGCTTGTGTTCAGTGCAGTGTTTAATGATTGTTTATGTTCAGTGCAGTGTTTAATGTGTGTATGTGTTCAGTGCAGTGTTTAATGATTGTTTGTGTTCAGTGCAGTGTTTAATGAGTGTTTGTGTTCAGTGCAGTGTTTAATGAGTGTTTGT
>NW_013834489.1:0-414 GCF_000517525.1 Limulus polyphemus
AATTACATGTACATAATTTACAAACACAAAATAAAAATTCAACAAAGTCTCTTAATTTTATGGGATGTATCTTCTTTCATACTGGTCTCCATCTCGTTGGCTTCTGCTTCACGTAGGGTTCATCTGCTACATCAGGAAATGTCGTATTATCGGTAATAGTCACATCAGTGGTAGTAACTTCATGAAGGGCTTCACTATTTCCCTTATCAAAACCGAGTAGAGTTTCTTCTTCGACAGTGGCTTTTCCAGATGACACGTCTTCAGTGGCATCTTTTGTTCCATTGTTTCTTTCTTTCCAATTGCAATGTCCTGGACCGTGATAATGCCAAAGCCTGTTGGCATAAACCACCTTTGGCTTACCTCGCCGACCACATTTTATTCAGAAAGTCACATCTGAGAGACGATCCACTATGG
>NW_013834490.1:0-467 GCF_000517525.1 Limulus polyphemus
AACAATACTGGGTACTGTCCATAAGAAGACACAATATTTAACAATACTGTGTACTATCAATAAGAAGACACAAGATTTAACGATACTGTGTACTGTCAATAAGAAGATACAAGATTTACAATACTGTGTACTGTCAATAAGAAGACACAAGATTTAACGATACTGTGTACTGTCAAAAAGAAGACACAAGATTTAACAATAATGTGTACTATCAATAAGAAAACACAAGATTTAACAATACTGGGTACTGTCCATAAGAAGACACAATATTTAACAATAATGTGTACTATCAATAAGAAAACACAAGATTTAACAATAATGGGTACTGTCCATAAGAAGACACAATGTTTAACAATAATGTGTACTATCAATAAGAAGACACGAGATCTAACGATACTGTGTACTATCAAAAACAAGACACAAGATTTAACAATACTGTGTACTGTCAATAAGAAGACACAAGATTT
>NW_013834491.1:0-413 GCF_000517525.1 Limulus polyphemus
CTTCTTATCGACAGTACACAGTATTGTTAAATCTAGTGTCTTCTTATTGACAGTACACACTATCGTTAAATCTTGTGTCTTCTTATTGACAGTACACAGTATCTTTAAATCTTGTGGCTTGTAAGTGAGAGTACACAGTATTGTTAATTCTGCTGTACCGTACATCAGAGTGGAATTCTCCGAAACTGGTGTGGCTCACAGACACACCCCCAATGAAGGAATAGACGATTCCAAGCTTTCACTTGTTGTTAAACAAATGTTTAAACAACTCTATTCAATTATGTATTCTTTAATATCTTGGCAAAGATTTGAGAGATTTTACAGCAAATATTCATTCATTAGTTAACTAGTCCGATTATTTTGTTTTATCCACCATCATGCCCAAAGTTGATCAAAAAATGCAGCCTGGCAAA
>NW_013834492.1:0-414 GCF_000517525.1 Limulus polyphemus
ATTTTCTTAGTTTCATACAATTTTCACCATGACATTAATAAAACCAGGGGATGTACTGAAAGGGATACGAGAACTATAAAGAAATAAATTGTCGTGTACTTGTAATTATATTGGAAAGTACTCATTTTAAAAATTATTATCAATGTAATTATGATGAAATTTCACAATATCTACCATTTATTAGACCCAAATTATACCGGCATAAAGCGTTATATGCCATGATATTTGTTATTTTAAAAACAATTATCAAAATAGTCATGAAAGCAACTGTAACAGATACTTTTCGATACAAATGTTAGTTACAGCCATTGACACCTGGTAACTAATTTTCTGTGTAACATCCAATGGTGACGAAGGTCAGACCAGCTAAAACTCTAGTAAGTCTAGTGGTCGAGTTGTTGTCAGAGGGGATGC
>NW_013834493.1:0-414 GCF_000517525.1 Limulus polyphemus
TTTCCATCTTCATGTATGGGATTTGTCTGATCTGTCACCCATCAGATTGGCATTTTGAATCGTGTGGCATTCTTCTTATCATATTCTTGTCACTCTTTCACTGTGTTTATTTATCAACAGAAGTGGTGGGTCTTTCATCATTGGCCCATTTGTTACTCATTCACTTCTGGCTGTTCATATATATATATATATATGCTACTAAACTCTGAGATTGTTTGTTTGCTTGTCAGTAATTAAATACAGCAAAAATGGCACACAATACCACCATATTTGTAATGAAATGAGAATAGAAACAGAATAAAACAAGTTTTGTTAAAATCGTACCACAGGTTACCAAATTAGACCTGTTTTTCCGGTCACTTTTATGAAAATGACTAGATGAATTTAGGTACACTAGATGGCGCTACATATTGG
>NW_013834494.1:0-645 GCF_000517525.1 Limulus polyphemus
CCATGTTTATGTATGTCTCGTACAAAGTGTTTCTTGTTGAATGCTACCTTAACGCTTTCTTTCATCCATTTTGAAGTTAAGTATATTTATTATTAGAAAATCTATAAAAAAAAGGAATAGAAGTATTTTATTTGTTTGTTTTACACAAATAAATAATCGAACTGAACATGGATATCGTAGTTTCATATTCAAAATATAACAAAACCTAAACCATAAAATAATCAATTCTAGCTCTGTCCTCCAAGCGTCGGAGAAGCGTAGTCACTCTGTGACTAGCCTTGAAAGTGTAGTCAAGCTGTGACCAGCTGTGACTAGTCTTACAAGTATAGTCAAGCTGTGACTATTCTTACAAGTGTAGTTAAGCCGTGACTAGTCTTACAAGTATAGTCAAACTATGACTAGTCTTACAAGTGTAGTCAAGCTATGACTAGTCTTACAAGTATAGTCAAGCTATGGCTAGTCTTACAAGTATAGTCAAGCTATGACTAGTCTTACAAGTGTAGTCAAGCCGTGACTAGTCTTACAAGTGTAGTCAAGCTTTGACTAGTCTTACAAGTATAGTCAAGCTATGACTAGTCTTACAAGTACAGGCAAGCCGTGACTAGTCTTACAAGTATAGTCAAGCTATGGCTAGTCTTACAAGTA
>NW_013834495.1:0-414 GCF_000517525.1 Limulus polyphemus
ACACTTATCTATATGTCTGTGTTTATACACTTGCCTATATGTCTGTGTTTGTACACTTGTCTATATGTATATGTTTGTACATTTCTCTATATGTGTATATTTGTACACTTGTCTATATATCTGTGTTTGTACACTTGTCGGTATTTGTTTGTATACTTGTCTATACAGCTGTGTTTGTACACTTGCCTATATGTCTATGTTGGTACACTTGTCTATATATCTCTGTTTGTACACTGTCTATATGTCTGTGTTTGTACACTTGTCGATATTTGTTTGTATACTTGTCTATATATCTGTGTTGGTACACTTGCCTATATGTCTATGTTGGTACACTTGTCTATATATATCTTTTGTACACTGTCTATATGTCTGTGTTTGTAAACTTGTCTATATATCTGTGTTTGTACACTTGTC
>NW_013834496.1:0-414 GCF_000517525.1 Limulus polyphemus
TATATATATATATATATATATATATATATGTGTGTGTGTGTGTGTACACACTAGCTGAGTTACCCAGCATTGCACTGTGAAAGTTCAGATTTGAAATGTATAGATCAGTATTTTTTCAGCAAATTATTCAGTAAGTAGACAAAAGCGAGAAATAAAGAAGCATTTAATCAAACAAAGCTTTATTTGAAATTAGATCATGTTTGAGCTTGTCTTGTTCTTTGAGCCTGAAGTTGTACATCATGTTGCTCCTCTGTTTCTTGCTCTATGTAAGTTATTTGTCTTAATTTTTGAGCTTGAAGTCTGGTTTGATGATGTTCAGAAGTGTCTTGTTGTCTATATCCAGCTTGCCTTGATGATTCTGACTGAACTCTGGCTTTGTGCAGTTTCTTACGGTCTTTGAGTAGCCTGCCTTTC
>NW_013834497.1:0-413 GCF_000517525.1 Limulus polyphemus
TTAGTAGACTGTTATTTACCTTAGTACATAAGATGAAGTGATAGTTCTATACTATTTATTAGACTATTATTTTGTTTAGTTTCGTACATAAAATAATATGATAGTTCTATACTATTTAATAGACTGTTATTTAGTTCAGTACATAAAATATATTGATAGTTCTGTAATATTTAGTACACTATTATTTAGTTTAGTACATAAAATGAATTGATAGTTCTATACTATTTAGTAGACTATTATTTAATTCGGTACAGAAAATGAATTGAGAGTTCTGTACTATTTGGTAGATTATTATTTTGTTCAGTTTCGTACATAAAATGAATTGAAATTTCCATACTATTTAGTAGACTACTATTTAGTTCGGTACATAAAATGTATTGATAGTTCTATACTATTTAGTAGAATATTATTTA
>NW_013834498.1:0-413 GCF_000517525.1 Limulus polyphemus
ATTCTTGGAACACAGCTGATTCAAAGTTACGGCCTTGATCTGAATGCATTTCATATGGTATACCAAATCTGAAGAAGAAGTCACTAATAGCTGAAGCTACAGTTGTAGCTTCCTGATTTGGTATTGCATATGCCTCAGGCCACTTGGTGAAATAATCCATCACCACACAAATGTACTTGTTTCCAGCACGAGTTTGGGGCAGAGGACCAACAATGTCGACAGCTACTCTTTCCATTGGTGCACCAACTTGATATAACTTCATTGGAGCACGTCTCTTATGCTTGGGTCCCCTTTTAGCACAACATGTACTGCATGTTCTGTACCATTCTTCCACATCTTGTCTCATGCCTATCCAGTAAAATCTGTGTCGTAGGTGACTCAATGTTTTCTTAACTCCGAGATGTCCTCCTGTT
>NW_013834499.1:0-414 GCF_000517525.1 Limulus polyphemus
ATTGTGTAACAATATATTAAGCATAAATCAAATAATTGTGTAACAATATATTAAGTATAAATCAAATAATTGTGTAACAATATATTAAGTATAAATCAAATAATTGTGTAACAATATATTAAGTATAAATCAAATAATTGTGTAACAATATATTAAGCATAAATTAAATAACTTTGTCGAATTAACCCTGAATACAACCTTTCATTTCCACTTTAATTTTAGAAGAAGTCTACAAGATCTTAAGGAACAACTTATCTCAAATAAAAATAACTATAGGTATTACGTACAATACAGTGTCCTGCTATGGAATTCTCGAAAAAACAAGAAAGAATTATGAAAATGGTGAATAAAAAAGCAAATACTCGAAAATACCACCCCCTTTTTGTCATGTGGAAATGAACTTCACCAAAGTGC
>NW_013834500.1:0-414 GCF_000517525.1 Limulus polyphemus
ATTTCAATAAAACCCTTTTTCTCGTAGATGGTGAACATTCTTGAATGTCAAATATGAGTACATTGTTGTAGAACTGTCAGACAATTCTAGAAAAGGTCGCAGGCCTAATAGCCTTCCGCAGGAACTAGCAGTTACGCCTGCCCGAAGGGCGGCTATTTTTGCTAGTTTAAATAAGTAAGCAGACTTGACTCTATGTCATAGAATGCTTTGTTCGATATTCACAAACACTACGAATTAACAATATATTCGAAAATTGTTTAATAAACGATACCATTGAATTGTAATCTTCATCCCTACTCTATCCTTTTAGTGCACTATAACAACTCACAGGGGGGGGTACCCGGCATGGCCAGGTGGATAAGGCGCTCGACTCACAATCTGAGGGTCGCGGGTTCGAATCCGCATCCCACCAAA
>NW_013834501.1:0-414 GCF_000517525.1 Limulus polyphemus
ATGGAGTTTTCCCATATTCCTTAGATGTTTATGTATTGTTTTATGAGAGACATGCAATTTCAGAACCATTTCACGAGTGTGTTGCCTTGAGCTAGACTCAAAAAGCATCAATATCAATTCCAACATGTTGGCCACTGCCATCACAGTTTTTAAGGCTAAAGTCACGTTAGCAAAATTTGTTGAACCCTCGTTGACACCTACGAACGTTCAAAACATTTCCATAAACTTATTTGATATTCTATGTGGCTACAGAGGCGTTGTTTCTTTTCTTGTATTCAAACAACATTACATGCCGAATGTGTTTTATCACTATATGGGATTAGAGTATATATTAAACTTTACACATTATATAGGTTACACTAACATGACGTTTAGGCGGGTCGTTTAACTATTATACGTGATGTACGTTTTTTG
>NW_013834502.1:0-570 GCF_000517525.1 Limulus polyphemus
CCTATTAGTGCTTGAATCATTAATTAAAATGTTCAGAATCTAGTTATCAGACTGTCAGTGCATGAAGCTTGAATTGAAATGTTCAGAATCTTGCTTGCTACAAAAGTGCGACAACATGTCGGAAATAAACTATTGTAATATTCAGGGATGCCTTTTAATATTTCTAATATTTGAATGGCACTTAAAACTCCAATACTAGCAAGTATACTTTCGTTAATAATAACTAGTTCCATTGGTATACTTTTAATATCAGTTTTTACGACTTGTAAGTAATAATGTTAGTAGAACTATCTGTTCAACGATACCTTTAAGTTTTCATACTTCGTTGATTAAATAAAAACACACCCTATAAATAATTATAATTTAAATAATTGTGAAGCAAAATCAATTTGATTCTTTTTCTCTTTGCTTGTCACATTTACCCAGAGTGATACTACTAGTCCATGTTACTGTCCAATGTTTCTTACTTCTCAAGAAATGTCACATTTACCCAGAGTGACTAGTAGTATCCATGTTACTGTCCAATGTTTCTTACTTCTCAAGAAATGTCACATTTACCCAGAGTGACTA
>NW_013834503.1:0-414 GCF_000517525.1 Limulus polyphemus
CTTTACTCCCAGTCACTAAAGAAAGACATTTCCTTTCTACTCCAAACATCAAATGCATCTAACAATCTCTCGAGTAGGTGCTAGAATTAAAACAACTTCAAAATAACTGACAAACTGCCGCATATCTTTAACACAATGAATTGTCACTTTATAAGTCTCGTATGACGTAGTAAACTAGATTGTTTTATAAACAGAAATTTCACTAACTTACGAACAATATATAAATCTTCCTTCTAGATTGGAATTCCTTTGATATCTAACGAGGTAACTTCAAGTCGATGTACGTACGATCGTCGGGAAGCTAGCTAGCTTTGTCTCATTGGTCACCACACTGAATTGTTGGTCCATTGAAGTAAGATAATTTTTTCATAAAACTACTTCTGTCCGATGTGAATCCAGTAATATTTTCGGAAA
>NW_013834504.1:0-413 GCF_000517525.1 Limulus polyphemus
CTTTATCCTGCTTTACTACAGGATACTAAAGAAGTCTTTGAACTGAACACACCTTTATCCTGCTTTACTACAGGATACTAAAGAAGTCCTTGGACTGAACACATCTTCCAGGTAGATCAGTGTTGGCTTTATCCCACTTTACAAGATGAATTTGCTTAATGAAGGACATCAAGAGAAACTAGGACTGATAAAACCCAACAATTTGGTGCTAAAGAAGCAAGGTTTATCTTTCTCTAATACACAAATTTTCTTAATGGAGGACACTGGAGAGAAGCATGGAATGAACACAAATCATGTTATCTGAATTAGTTTCCTCAATTAGATACTGTGTATTATCAGAAATAGAAACAGCAGTGAGTGTCTTGTTTGTTGGCTGTTTAGGCTCTCTGTTTTCAATTGAAATGTAAATAAAT
>NW_013834505.1:0-411 GCF_000517525.1 Limulus polyphemus
GCCACTTGTTCCAGAAAGAGGTGCTTTACTTGGGTCACATTGTATGTGAGCATGGTGTTCGAACTCCATCCCAAGAAATGCCACTTGTTCCAGAAAGACGTGCTTTACTTAGGTCACATTCGAATTGATCCAGACAAGGTGAAAGCAGTGCGTGATTGGCCAACACCAGACAACGTGGGAAAGTTAAGAAGTTTCTTGGGACTCTATACCTATTACCGGAAGATTGTGAAGGACTTTGCAACTATAGCTGCTCCACTACATGATTTGACAAAAAAGGCCAGAAGTTCGAATGGACAGTTTCTTGCCAGCATGCTTTCAAGACAGTGAAAGAAAAATTGACCTCAGCTCCACTTTTTAAAGCTTCCAAATCCCTCACTGCCATAAATACTGGATTGTGATGCTAGTAATGTC
>NW_013834506.1:0-414 GCF_000517525.1 Limulus polyphemus
GTCTTCAGCAGCGTCATTTGTTCTGTTGTCCACTTCATCCCAACTGAAATGTCCTGGACTGTGATAACGCCAAAGCCTGTTGGCATGCACCACTTTTGAATTCCATCGCCGACCACATTTTATCTGGAAAGTCACGTCTGAGAGACGATCCACTATGTCATATGGGCCTTCCCATGGAGAAGACAACTTAGGAGACATCCCTTTGGTCTTCCTGGGATTATACAACCATACCTTGTCTCCTGGTACAAAGCTAACTTCAGTAGATCTCTTATCATAAGTTAACTTCATCGAATCAGCAGACGTTTTCAAGTTTGAACGCACTTGATGGTGAATATCATCCATCCTTTCTGATACCACTTTCACAAACTCCGACACATTCTCAGGCAACTCTTCCTAAGGTGGGCGTCCTGTTAA
>NW_013834507.1:0-414 GCF_000517525.1 Limulus polyphemus
ATTTATATTTCACATTTGTTTTTGATATATTAAGATCTTGTCGAAGGAATAATTCGCAAGAATAAATGTGTAACATTAATGCTGAATATTATTGATAGTTCTATATATATATATATATGTATAGGATAACGGTGTAAGTAAAAGAGATCTCAAAACACTACACATTTAATAACTAAAATTATTTAACAGCTTAGTTTGTCTTAAAATTTGAGACGTTATTATCGAGAAGTCCTTTCGATGTCTTACACGTTTTCAAATTGTGTATTTTATTTGAAACTTGTATAATTAATGTTATCATTTGCGTAAGATTGATGTGAACAACATTTGTACCTATAGTTCAATAAAAACAGTGTTAAAACATCACGTATGTAAACATTGAAGAGAGTTTTTAGAATGTTTCTGAAATATATTTGC
>NW_013834508.1:0-413 GCF_000517525.1 Limulus polyphemus
AGTGGAAAACAGAACAAATGACGCTGCTGAAGACGTGCCACCTGAAGAAGCCACCATCGAAGAAGAAACTCTACTCAGTTTTGAGAAGGGAAACGGTGAAGCTCTTGATGAAGTTACTACCACTGATGTGACTGTTTCCGCTGATAGGACATTTACTGATGAAGCAGATGAACTCCACATGAAGCAGAAGCCAACGAGACGGAGACCAGTACGGAAGAAGATACGTCCCGTAAAATTAAGAGACTTTGTTGAATTGTAATTTTGTGTTTGTAATTCTGTACATTTAAGTAAGTTATTGTTATTGTTTATTGTATGTGGTTATTGTTCGGGAAGAACAATACTAAGGAGGGGGCAGTGTTGCGTCAGCGAGGTCACGTGACCTATTTTCTAGAAGTATCTTGTTCCTTCGTGAA
>NW_013834509.1:0-414 GCF_000517525.1 Limulus polyphemus
AACTCCTTCAGTCACTTTGACTTCAGCTCGATGACACCTGGTTAGCTCAACCTCTCTTTTGCAGCAATGTCTGCAGTCATTTTTGCAGGGTCTTTGGCGCAGTCCATCGGCATTTCCATGAGATTTTCCTTCTCTGTATTCAATATCATAATTATACTGGTCTATCTTTCTGATCCAACGTGCCAATTGTCCCTCTGGGTTCTTTAATGATCTTAACCAGCGTAATGCAGCACGGTCTGTCCTGATGGTAAACCTTGCACCATAGAGGTAAGGATGTGTTGCGTCATCGAGATCACGTGACAATTCTCACGCTCTCTTGTTTCTAGAACTATCATGTACTTTGGCGAATGTTCTACTTCTTGCTAGAAATAGGTTACGCTGGTATATAAAGATGGGAATGTAATGTGTGGGTAG
>NW_013834510.1:0-412 GCF_000517525.1 Limulus polyphemus
TTTTTTCCTCCAACAACTGTTGTAATCTCTTATTGTTTATTTTCTTGTTCGAGCTGCCACTGTTGCAGGTTTTTTTGCAACTGCTGTTGTCTCTCTTCTTGTTTCTTTTCTTTTTTTCCTCCAACAACTGCTGTAATTTCTCTTCTTGTTTATTTTGTTGTTCGAGCTGCCACTGTTGCAGGTTTTCTTGCAACTGCTGTTTTGAGCTATTTTGTATTTAGAACAATATATACTAATTTTAAAGTATCAAATTGAATTTATGTTCAATAAAAATCTTTCAAATGCGACTTTAGCTTTTTCCCCCCAAAACTTTGTCTTCATAATAAGGGTGCGTCTTATATTCCGAAAAATATGGCAGATAACCTTCAATTCCACATGATATTTCATGAGTGAAATAATTTAGGTATTGATT
>NW_013834511.1:0-413 GCF_000517525.1 Limulus polyphemus
TGTAGTGAGCCCCATTACTTTTTATGTGGGTAGTCAATCTTTTGTAATTACACCACTGGTTTCGAGTAAGATGTTTTTTAACAATGATGAAAAAGATTGGTTGATTACAAAAGGATATTTTGTGAAAATTTCTTACATATTATTATCGTTTTATTTCTTTATTATTTGTATGATAAAAATATCATACAGCACGTATTCAACTTCGATGACGAGGAACCCACTTTGAGACTAATAATGGCTGGAGACGGCTTAAATGGGTAATGAAGAAAAACTTTAATATAAGTTTAACATGACAGCAAATGTACAGCACGTATCTATTTTAATCATCCCCCCATTTGCAAAGCGGAAATTCTCCGGACATATAATGCTAGAAATCAAGTTTCGATACCCGTGGTGAGCACAACACAGATAGC
>NW_013834512.1:0-414 GCF_000517525.1 Limulus polyphemus
ACTTGTATCGCTGAAGTTTTTCTGGAAAAAAATTTTCACGGAAAATTAACAAACGAACAGAGACGTATCAAACTGGTGTCAGAAGCGGGGTAGAAAAAAAAGTTTTGCGCCCTGCTTGGGAGAAGGTGTCTTGCTTAAGCCCTGTGACAAAGAACTATTGGAAACAATGGGACCAGTTGAAACTTGAAGATGGTATTCTTCTCCAGAGATGGTATTCTTCTCCGGAGATGGGAAAGTGACGACCTGGCAAACAGTTATACCGAGAAAGTCACGGGAAGTTGTGCTGCGTCAATCCCATGACAGTTTAACAGGAGGACATCTCGGAGTTAAGAAGACATTGAATCACCTACGACAGAGATTTTACTGGATAGGTATGAGGCAAGATGTGGAAGAATGGTGTAGGATATGCAGTAC
>NW_013834513.1:0-414 GCF_000517525.1 Limulus polyphemus
CACATTTACTGTACTACATCTCATATTAAGACGTTGTATTTACTGTATCTTACAAGATCTAAATTATGATGCCACATTTACTGTACTACATCTCATATTAAGACGTTGTATTTACTGCATTTTACAAGATCTAAATTATGACATTACATTTACTGTACTACATCTTGTATTACGACGTTGTATTTACTGTATTTTACAAGATCCAAATTATGATGCCACATTTACTGTACTACAACTCATATTACAACGTTGTATTTACTGCATTTTACAAGATCCAAACTATGACGCTACATTTACTGTACTACAACTCGTATTAAGACATTGTATTTACTGTATTTTACAAGATCCAAACTATGATGCCACATTTACTGTACTACAACTTGTATTAAGACATTGTATTTACTGTATTTTACA
>NW_013834514.1:0-413 GCF_000517525.1 Limulus polyphemus
CCTGGATGGTTTTGTCCAGATGTATGATGGGAGCAGGACCAGCCTATCCATGAGCCTCCTCGTAATTCCTGTTCAGAGATAACACTTCGCTATCTGGTTGAGTCAAGCATGGCCCTTCTTTTTGGTCAGTATCTTCAATTCCATGATCATGGAAGGTCCTTAATTCCTCCTAATTCCACACACGGAGCTTCAATTCCTGTGCCATTGGTTGGACTTAGTTTGTTCCACATTCTCTTATGAAAGGAGAATACTTGAAACTTTTTTTAAAGATTGGTTTGCACTTTATATTCTTTAAATGGAGTTTTTTTTTGTCAGTAATTTCCAACTACTGGTTGCAGTTACATACTCTGATTAAGGTCTTGGAAAAATTCAGGTTCTGGTTGGGTGATCAGTAATGTTTTAAGTTTTACCAC
>NW_013834515.1:0-414 GCF_000517525.1 Limulus polyphemus
CAGGGTCCCTTACCTCATTTTCATAGGATCCCACTCTGTGGCGAGTGTTGTCTAAGCAGGTGTGCTTTTATCAAACCAATTCTGCACTAGCAACCACTAATTCAATATTCTTTATCTAGGTTGCAACAAGCTCTGTAGAAATTAGGTGTTCCATAAGACCACCTAGAGACTAACTGGGTGGTATTACTATACTATGCTGGACCACCACTCATGGACTATCATGAGTAAAGAATAAGAGAAGAGGGAAAAGTTGGGGGCCCTCATACCTGGGTCCTTGGATGTTTTTTCCCAGATGTTGGTAGGAGAGGCACCAGTCTACCTGGAAGCCTACTCATAATACTGGTTCAGATTTCCTGCTCGGTTATCCAGTTGGGTTGAATGTGGCCCATATATATATATGTGTGTGTGTGTGTG
>NW_013834516.1:0-414 GCF_000517525.1 Limulus polyphemus
CAACTCCACGAACACCTCGGTGTAACTTTGGTTACGGAATTTATAACCACCATATTCATCTTTAGCCTTACTTGATACAAATACTCCATAAACACCTAAGTGTAACTATAGTTACCGAATTTATAACAATCATACTCATCTTTAGCCTTACTTGGTACAACTACTCCATGAACACCTAGGTGTAACTCTAATTACCGAATTTATAATCACCATACTCATCTTTAGCCTTACTTGGTACAACTACTCCATCAACAGCTAGGTGTAACTCTAGTTTCCAATTTTATAACCACCATACTCATCTTTACTCTTACTTGGAACAATGACTCCATGAACACTTAGGCTTAACTCTGGTTAACGAATTAATAACCCCCATACTCATCTTTAGCGTTATTTGGTACAACAACTCCACGATCA
>NW_013834517.1:0-415 GCF_000517525.1 Limulus polyphemus
GAATTTATTATCTGTTTTAATGATATCCTAAATCAAAGTATCCGAGTCCCCCTCTCAAAAACAAAATGCCAATATAATTGAAACCATTAATATATGTCTCCTTTGTTTAACCTATCCACACTTTCTGTAGGAGAAAGAACTACTCAGCTTCAAAAGATCATTCTTTAGTTTCCCATTTCCGTTTAGAAGAACTTTGTCTTTTGCATCATCCCACATTTTAGCGTTTCCCGCACAATTCTGATAAAGCAAATCACGTGGTATTCCCAGTAAGAAAATTACCGATAAGACATGAACCTTTCTGGAGTTCTCTTTCACTCTCCTCCAGCTCATTGTCTAGTTTTTGAATCATGATAAAATAATCACACCAAACAGTTCTGAGTATTTCTTGAATCTGATGATGACTCATATAAGTAGA
>NW_013834518.1:0-414 GCF_000517525.1 Limulus polyphemus
GAAAAGATGTGTCCAAATGGAACGAAGTACTGGTACAAAACGAAAAACCTTCAATAACTCCATTAAAATGAACCGTAGGACGGTTAAATTTTGCATATAACTGTGCAACGATAGAGTGTACCTAAATACCTAATTTGGTAAAGAACCATCAATTCAAGTCTCTCTGGTAAATGGAAATCGAGAAACAATCAGTAACCAAAAGTTTGACTGCAGTACACATACGCTTTCAGGGAAGCCATTAAAAAAGTAACAAAATACGACCACGAAAATCGTAAAACTAATACTAGAAAGTTTGAATTTTGTAAATAAATGTAAAAAGTTTCCACGATCCTTGCATAAAATATTTTAGGAAGATTCGTCTAAATGTGACGAAGTACTGGTACAAAACGCAAAACCTCCCATTACTCCCTTAAT
>NW_013834519.1:0-414 GCF_000517525.1 Limulus polyphemus
CTACATCAATACTGTACACTCACCAATACTCTACATCATTACTGTACACTCACCAATACTCTACATCATTACTGTACACTCACCAATACTCTACATCATTACTGTACACTCACCAATACTCTACATCATTATTCTACACTATTACTCTACATCATTATTGTGCACTTACCAATACTCTACATCAATACTGTACACTCACCAATACTCTACATCAATACTGTACACTCACCAATACTCTACACCATTAATGTACACTCACCAATACTCTACACCATTAATGTACACTTACCAATACTCTACATCATTACTGTACACTTACCAATACTCTACATCAATACTGTACACTCACCAATACTCTACATCATTAATGTACACTCACCAATACTCTACATCAATACTGTACACTCACCAATA
>NW_013834520.1:0-411 GCF_000517525.1 Limulus polyphemus
TATACAGTATCGTTAAATCTTGTTTCTTTTTATTGATAGTACACAGTATTGTTAAATCGTGTGTCTTCTTATTAAAAGTACACAGTATCGTTAAATCTTGTTTCTTCTTATTGACAGTACACAGTATCGTTAAATATTGTGTCTTCTTATTGACAGTACACAGTATTGTTAAATCTTGGGTATTTTTATTGACAGTACACAGTATCGTTAAATCTTGTGTCTTCTTATTGACAGTACACATTATTGTTAAAATCTTGTGTCTTCTTATTGACAGTACACAGTATCGTAAAATCTTGTGTCTTCTTATTGACAGTACATAGTATTGTTATATCTTGTGTCTTCTTATTGAAAGTACACAATATCGTGAAATTCTTGTGTCTTCTTATTGACAGTACACAGTATCGTTAAATC
>NW_013834521.1:0-415 GCF_000517525.1 Limulus polyphemus
CAACTGCTGTAATCTCTCTTCTTGTTTCTTTTCTTTTTCCTCCAACAACTGCTGTAATTTCTCTTCTTGTTTCTTTTCTTTTTCCTCCAACAACTGCTGTAATCTCTCTTCTTGTTTCTTTTCTCGTTCTTCTTGTTTCTTTTGCTGTTCTTGTTTTGCTGCCATCAAATCTGCTAAGCTGTAGTTTGATTTGCCACCTCTTGTTTCCATCTTCTTTTTTATCCCACTTCTGACACCAATTTGTTAAGTCTCTAGTCGTTTGTTAATTTTTCGTAAAAAAGCTTTCTGAAGAAAGTTTAGCGATACAAGTCCTTTCTTAAATAAAAGTAGTTTATTCTTTCTCAATACTACTTTGCAATACACTTAATTTCCACAGTCACGCTTAAACAGATGCTATAATTCACAACAAACGAAC
>NW_013834522.1:0-412 GCF_000517525.1 Limulus polyphemus
GGTTTATTCTTTCCGAATATAACTCTGCGATACAGTTAATCTCAATACTCGCGCTAAAACAACACTGTAACGAACGAACGTTAACTTCAACAATACCCTGTGACTGCAGTTCAATTACTCACTATATCCACACACATTACATTCCCCTCTTTTATATACCAGCCTACCCTATCTAGCAAATACTAGAGCATTCGCCAAGATACGGGATAGTTCTGGAAACGTGGCGTCACTGTAGTCATGTGACTCGCTGATGTAACACTGCCCCCTCCTTAATATTGTTCGTAGCGAACAATAACCACATATAATAAACCAATAACAATTAACAATAACTTAATTAACTGTACAGAATTACAAACACAAAATTACAATTCAACAAAGTCTCTTAATTTTACGGGACGTATCTTCTTTCGTA
>NW_013834523.1:0-414 GCF_000517525.1 Limulus polyphemus
ATTGTTAAAATGTTTATGCCGAAACTTTAAGCAACTTAATTCGGTTTAACAGGCGACGTATGACCGTTATTAGCCCGTAGTTAAAGTATTAACAGGCAGTGTACATGACTAATTAAAACCTCGAGATATCTGGGAAAGCTGTGAGTATCAAAAGCTGAAGGCAAGAAGCAGTACAGCAGGGAAAAGAGGTTGAGAAAAGGATCAAAGCAGTGACAAGGGTGGCATGCCCCTGAATAATGACTGCCCTGAAACACTGGTACTGAGTCATCAATTAAAATTTTGATGAATAGATGGACTGTAAAGTTAAAGTGGTATAATTAAAAGTTCCATAAAATGAGGATAAATTTCTAGGTTTTTTTTACAAGTCTTGAAATCACTAAAGACTTTACAGTACTTTAATTTAGTGACTTTTGC
>NW_013834524.1:0-411 GCF_000517525.1 Limulus polyphemus
CCACGGGTCATGTTCAACATTATAATGTCTTAACCTTGGACCACGTCCGGCCCACGGGTCATGTTCAACATTATAATGTCTTAACCTTGGACCACGTCCGACCCACGAGTCATGTTCAATATTATCATGTCTTAACCTTGGACCACGTCCGGCCCACGGGTCATGTTCAACATTATCATGTCTTAACCTTGGACCACGTCCGGCCCACGAGCCATGTTCAGGTAAAGAATGCATTCATTGAAATCAGTATTAGGCATTATTTAAAGTTTGGGATTTATTTTAGATTCTAGAGGCATGCCTTGTTGATTTTCATTAGGCCTAAATTCAAATCATTTCGATCTTCAAAAGAGCGAAAGCAACGTTTCCTAAAAAAAAAAAAAAAAAAAAAAAAAGAAGGAATATGTATATAAT
>NW_013834525.1:0-413 GCF_000517525.1 Limulus polyphemus
CCTCGTGTAGCTTTTCGCGAAATTGAAAACAAACAAACAAAAACTAGACGTTTTTCATTTCATCAAGAAATCGTTTTAAGTAATAAAATCTTAGAGCAACGTTTTTATTTATTTTTCACTGACTAAGTTTTTCATTTCATCAAGAGATAGAAATCGTTTTAAGTAATAAAATCTTAGAGCAACGTTTTTATTTATTTTTCACTGACTAAGTTTTTCATTTCATCAAGAGATAGAAATCGTTTTAAGTAATAAAATCTTAGAGCAACATTTTTATTATTTTTCACTGACTAAGTTTTTCATTCCAACTAAACATATAATCTAGTATTTTTCTAAAATATTGAACATATTTTTGGCGCAAAACTACACAATGGGCTATCTGTACACCGAACCTAGGATTCTAAACTCAGAGAGCT
>NW_013834526.1:0-414 GCF_000517525.1 Limulus polyphemus
ACGATCTCAATTATGTTGATGAATACTATAGTGTCAAATTAAAACACGGTGTAGATAAACGATCTCAATTATGTTGAAAGTTGAATACTATTATAACTAGAATTAAAAGAGAAACATGAAGGTTATTTTAATCCTTGTCGTTGGGACATATTATAAAGTAATTTTTCCTGTTCTCAGTATTAAAATATGTATATTTATGTGTAAATATTCAGTAAATACTTGCATCACAGGGTAAAATATGTGTAAAAAGTGACTTATTACAAACATTGAAAATATTCAGTAAATACTTGCATCACAGGGTAAAATATGTGTAAAAAGTGACTTATTACAAACATTGAAAATATTCAGTAAATACTTGCATCACAGGGTAAAATATGTGTCAAAAGTGACTTATTACAAACATTGAAAATATTC
>NW_013834527.1:0-414 GCF_000517525.1 Limulus polyphemus
ATTTCTATATAAACACATAAACATAGAAACACTACTTGTAGCATAAATTTCTATATAAATACACAAAAATCGAAACAGTGTACTTGTAGGATACTTTTCTACATAAACACACAAACATAGAAACACTACTTGTACGATACATTTCTATATAAACACACAAACATAGAAACAGTGTACTTGTAGGATACATTTCTATATAAACACACAAACATAGAAACATTGTACTTGTAGGATACATTTCTATATAAACACACAAACATAGAAACAGCGTACTTGTAGGATACATTTCTATATAAACACACAAACATAGAAACAGCGTACTTGTAGGATACATTTCTATATAAACACACAAACATAGAAACAGTGTACTTGTAGGATGAATTTCTATATAAACACACAAACATAGAAACACTA
>NW_013834528.1:0-415 GCF_000517525.1 Limulus polyphemus
CATCAGGTACAAGTAGTTTACACCGACACAGATATACAGTGTGAAACAAAGAGGGTCATATGCAAGGTTGTACCTGATGATGACAAAACCTTGTCGAAACGTTGTACATTTGCTGTTATGTTAAACTTATATTAAAGTTTTTATTCATTACCCATTCAAGCCGTCTCCAAGCATTATCTTGCGGGTATCTCTGATATCACAGGGTTATGGCTGTACATGAGCTTTTTCTAGTATGAGCGATATCTGAAAATGAACATGCTTTGCATTGAAGCTGAATTTAATAAAACATTTCTTCAAGAGCAATGAAAGAAACCACATTTATTTTTTGTTCTTTTTTTCTGATTATTCAAACTGCTTTGATTGTGTTCCGTGATAATGTCAAGGAATTCCATTAAACGTTGCCTACATTTTCCTA
>NW_013834529.1:0-410 GCF_000517525.1 Limulus polyphemus
GCATGAACCTAACAGTTAATTCTGTATATTATAGCATGAACCTAACAGTTGATTCTGTATATTATAGCATGAACCTAACAGTTGATTCTGTACAATTTAGCATGAACCTAACAGTTGATTCTGTATTTATAGCATGAACCTAATAGTTGATTCTGTATAATATATATAGCATGAACCTAACAGTTGATTCTGTATAATATATAGCATGAACCTAACAGTTGATTCTGTATAATATATAGCACGAACCTAACAGCTAATTCTGTATAATATATAGCACGAACCTAACAGCTAATTCTGTATAATATATAGCATGAACCTAACAGTTATTCTGTATAATATTTAGCATGAACCTAACAGCTGATTCTGTATAATATAGCATGAACCTAACAGCTGATTCTGTATAATATATA
>NW_013834530.1:0-414 GCF_000517525.1 Limulus polyphemus
CTTTTACTTAGTTCAGTATCATTGCAGTTGTTCCTACTTAATAATACCGGGTTCTTTTACTTAGTTCAATATCATTGCAGTTGTTCCTACTTAATGATACCGAGTTCTTTTACTTAGTTCAATATCATTGCAGTTGTTCCTACTTAATGATACCGAGTTCTTTTACTTAGTTCAGTATCATTGCAGTTGTTCCTACTTAATAATACCGGGTTCTTTTACTTAGTTCAATATCATTGCAGTTCTTCCTACTTAATAATACCGAGTTCTTTTACTTAGTTCAATATCATTGCAGTTCTTCCTACTTAATAATACCGAGTTCTTTTACTTAGTTCAGTATCATTGCAGTTGTTCCTACTTAATAATACCGGGTTCTTTTACTTAGTTCAATATCATTGCAGTTGTTCCTACTTAATG
>NW_013834531.1:0-413 GCF_000517525.1 Limulus polyphemus
CTTCTTATTGACAGTACACATTATTGTTAAAACGGGTGTTTCTTATTGACAGTACACAGTATCGTTAAATCTTGTGTCTTCTTATTGACAGTACACAGTATTGTTAAATCTTGTGTCTTCTTATTGACAGGACACATTATTGTTAAATCTTATGTTTTCTTACTGACAGTACACATTATCGTTGAATATTGTGTCTTCGTTTTGACATTACACAGTATTGTTAAATCTTGTGTGTTCTTATTGATAGTACACAGTATTTATAAATCTTGTGTCTGCTTATTGACAGAACATAGTATTGTTAAATCTTGTGTCTTTTTATTGACAGTACACAGTATCGTTAAATCTTAAGTCTTCTTAATGAAAGTACACAGTATCGTTAAATATTGTGTCTTCTTATTGAGAGTACACAATAT
>NW_013834532.1:0-411 GCF_000517525.1 Limulus polyphemus
TATCAAGTTTGGTGCTATTGGTTAAGAAATGTGGAAACGTTCTGTTGATTTGGTAGTTTTCCGAAATTAGATGGGGTCCAAACCCCGAGTGGGAATTTTAACCACTCCATTCTACTTCTGGGCACCGTAGGAGTCACCATATCAAGTTTGGTGCTGATTGGTCAAAAAATGTGTAAACGTTCTGTTGATTTGGTAGTTTTCCGAAATTAGATGGGGTCCAAACTCCGAGTGGGAATTTTGACCACTCCATTCTACTTCTGGGCACCGTAGGAGTCACTATATCAAGTTTGGTGCTGATTGGTTAAGAAATGTGGAAACGTTCTGTTGATTTGGTAGTTTTCCGAAATTAGATGGGGTCCAAACCCCGAGTGGGAATTTTAACCACTCCATTCTACTTCTGGGCACCGTAGG
>NW_013834533.1:0-412 GCF_000517525.1 Limulus polyphemus
TGTTAGACATAATACTTGGATACTACACTATATACCACCATGTTAATCATGGCACTTGGATACTATACTATATACCACCATGTTAAACATAATACTTGGATACTATACTATATACCACCATGTTAAACATAATACTTGGATACTATACTATATACCACCATGTTAATCATGGCACTTGGATACTATACTACATACCATCAAGTTAAACATAATACCTGGATACTACACTATATACAATGTTAAACATAATACTTGGATACTGTACTATATACCATCATGTTAAACATAATACTTGGATACTATACTATATACCATCAAAGTTAAACATAATACTTGGATACTATACTATATACCATCATGTTAAACATAATACTTGGATACTATACTATATACCATCAAATTAAACATAATA
>NW_013834534.1:0-413 GCF_000517525.1 Limulus polyphemus
AACAATCTTTCTTGTTAAGAGCTTAAGCCTAAATTATTATACTATTAACTTTTATTTAGAAAAAAAACATACACGTAACTTCTTTCTTGTTAAAATGTTAAGCCTAACTTATTATACTGTCAACTTACCAGTCTAATTTATTATACATTACTAAAGAATAATTATTTATCCCTTTCGATTAAACAAAAGTACTATTTAACATGTCTGAAGTTAGCTTCTATATTAATTATTAATTAATTTATCGTTATCGTCCAAACACATGTAATTTTCACTTGAATTTTGCACATTTTTAGTATACTTTACACTTGCCACTGAAGATCATGGAATATATAAAGAATTAAAAATCTAAGTTTGGTTGTAAACTTTAGCCATAAAAATATTTTTTTACCTGAAACGAATGCAACCTTTTGGCC
>NW_013834536.1:0-411 GCF_000517525.1 Limulus polyphemus
AGTCATATATACATACAGGGCGCAATGAATGAACAATTATACAGGAAGATGGTTAAAAGAACGGAAATACAGACAGACAAGCCACCCACGTAGATAGATAAACTAATAGCGAGTTAGATACAGATTAAAAGCAACTACAGAAGTTTCACTATTGTTCCTGAGAAAAATTTAAAGGTACTTTACTAAAATAAAGTTGAAAATAAGACAAACTTACAGCAAGGTGCGACTAAATCAAACAGATGTCAACTCAAATAAAGTTTAAAAGATCAACTAACAGCAAGGTACGACTAAATCAAACAGATGTCAACTCAAACAAAATTAAAAAGAAGATCAACTAACAGCAAGGTACGACTAAATCAAACAAATGTCAACTCAAATAAAGTTGAAAAGAAGATCAACTAACAGCAAGGT
>NW_013834537.1:0-496 GCF_000517525.1 Limulus polyphemus
GAAAAGAACCAAGATTTAACGATACTGTGTACTGTTAATAAGAAGACACAAGATTTAACGATACTGTGTACTGTCAATAAGAAGACACAAGATTTAACAATAATGTGTCCTGTCAATAAGAAGACTGAAGATTTAACGATACTGTGTACTGTCAACAAGAAGACACAAGATTTAACGATACCGTGTACTGTCAATAAGAAGACACAAGATTTAACAATACTGTGTATTGTCAATAAGAAGACACAAGATTTAACGATACTGTGTACTTTCAATAAGAAGACACAAGATTTAACAATATTGTGTACTGTCAATAAGAAGACACAAGATTTAACGATACTATGTACTGTCAATAAGAAGACACAAGATTTAACGATACTGTGTGTACTATATATGAAAACAACCAAGATTTAACGAATTGTTTATTCTTTTTGACAGTACACAGTAATTCAACGATAATGTGTACTGTCAGTAAGAAAACACAAGATTTAACAATAAT
>NW_013834538.1:0-412 GCF_000517525.1 Limulus polyphemus
TTTCTAGCGTTGTAAGTCCGCAGACATACCGCTGTGCCACTTGGGGGCACCATCAGGGGAAATTAATAAAATGTTTTCTTTTTTATAACTTTGTATGTGTGCCTAATGTGTATGCACGTGCGTATATACATACTTATGCACATGCGCACATGCATCTTTTTTGTGTATATATTCATACACACATGTATATATATATATATATATTCCCCCCCATCAATTTTGTATCTCATTTTACTTTTTATACATCGAATCACGAGCTATCTTTCGATTTTTAGAAACGTCATATTATTGCCTCGCAACAATGCACATCACCATACTTACCAGATATTATGATTCATATTTTTCAAAAGCTTTTAAATATATTCAAAACCTAATTTATTATTATTATTTATATTCATATCGATATATATAT
>NW_013834539.1:0-414 GCF_000517525.1 Limulus polyphemus
TGCAATATATAATTAGATATGTTTTAAAAAACTAATGAAAATCCTTGATTTCACTATGTCTGATCAAAAACAAGTTGTAAAACAAGGGCAAACTGCATTTTTTCTTTAACCTGATTAATCAAAATGAGCATTTATTTATATAACTAAATTTTATTTGTACAAAGTGCACCTGCTGAGAAACAAGCCACAAGTGAGTGTGTCAACAAACAGTGGAAAAGGGTTAAGCAAGCATAAAACTAAGAGAGAAAGGAAAATACAAAAAAAGTATAATGTTAAATGAGCTTACTGAGTCACTGTCCCCATTACCATCAACTTCTACCCACTGTGAAAACAAAAATGCATGTATAATTAACAAAAACATAAAAAAACAAGCATTAAAAAATACAAGTCAGTAGGTTAAGTTATCAAACTAGT
>NW_013834540.1:0-413 GCF_000517525.1 Limulus polyphemus
AATTAGTATGGACTTATCCTACATTTTCTCGTCGTTTTCAGACGCCTTTACCGATTCAACTGCGGGTCGCGAGGTCGAATCTCGTTACCGGATATGCTCGCCTTTTCAGCCGCGAGGACTTTATAACGTTACGGTCAATCCTATTAGTCATTGGTAAAGAGTAGCTCAAGAATTGGCGGTGGGTGTTGTTAAGTAGCTGTCTTTCCTCTACTCTATCCTTTCAAATTTAGGGACGACGAACGTATATAGTCTTCGATTATATTTTCGCGAAACTGAACAATCATACAAGTTAATAAACGAGGGGGCCGGCATGGCCAGGTGGTTAGGGTGCTCGACTCGCAATCTGAGGGTCGCGGGTTCGAATCTCCGTCCCACCAAACATGCTCGCCCTTTCAGCCGTGGGGGCGTTATAA
>NW_013834541.1:0-556 GCF_000517525.1 Limulus polyphemus
GTCAACACTGCATACCGCCAACTCTTGCATTACTCTTTACTATCTGAGCTAGCATTCTCCAGATCAAAAAGTGACACACTAGAAGGAAGGCAGCTAGTCAACACTGCATACCGCCAACTCTTACACTACTCTTTACTATCTGAGCTAGCATTCTCCAGATCAAAAAGTGACACATTAGAAGGAAGGCAGCTAGTCAACACTGCATACCGCCAACTCTTGCACTACTCTTTACTATCTGAGCTAGCATTCTCCAGATCAAAAAGTGACACACTAGAAGGAAGGCAGCTAGTCAACACTGCATACCGCCAACTCTTGCATTACTCTTTACCAACGAAAAAGTGGGAATGACCGTCACGGTTGAAAGGGCGAGCACGTTCAGTGACGAGATTCGAACCCGTGGCACGCAGATTGCGAGTCGAACGCCATAACAACCATGTCATGCCCGGCTGTGGTACAAGTTTCCATATTCATTTATTCTAGCTCTGGTCGAACGCCATAACAACCGATGTCATGCCCGGCTGTGGCACAAGTTTCCATATTCATTTATTCTAGCTCT
>NW_013834542.1:0-414 GCF_000517525.1 Limulus polyphemus
ATCTCCAATTCAAGACAATATATTAATAAATACACCAGATATAACATCTCCAATTCAAGACAATATATTAATAAATACAGCAGATATAACATCTCCAATTCAAGACAATACATTAATAAATACACCAGATATAACATCTCTAATTCAAGACAATATATTAATAAATACACTAGAAATAACATCTCCAATTCAAGACAATATATTAATAAATACACCAGATATAACATCTCTAATTCAAGACAATATATAAATAAATAACATCTCCTATTCAAGAAAATCCATTAATAAATTCACCAGATATAATATCTACAATTCAAGACAATCTGTTAATAAATACACCAGAAATAACATCTCCTATTCAAGAAAATCCATTAATAAATTCACCAGATATAATATCTACAATTCAAGACAATC
>NW_013834543.1:0-414 GCF_000517525.1 Limulus polyphemus
AAAAAATTCTTTACTCCCTAGTCTAAGATCGTGATATTACAAGAATCTCTATAAAAATACACCCATTCGAAACTTTGCATTTGGTTTAATGATTATTTTATTCTTTTTCAAGTTCTCTTCTTTGTCATATTGAAAGACAAACTATTTCTTGTTAGTATTAAAATTAAACAACTTATAATAATGAAGTTCAGATATCAAGTTATAGGTGGTAATTAGCTAATTGTCTTTTAGATAGACTGTAGCCCCCCCCCCTCGTTGGTAAATATGAGGGCTTACAACTCAAAAAATCTGTATTCAATACTCTGGGGGGGGGGGGGCACAGCATAGATAGCCTATTGTAGCTTTGCGCTTAACAACAAACACTATGAATATTTAGGGAGATATATCATTAATTTACACCTAGTGCACATTTTT
>NW_013834544.1:0-413 GCF_000517525.1 Limulus polyphemus
GTCATCCATCAATAATTTCTAATAAAACAACTACTAGTCTTCCTTCAACACTTTCTAATTAAACAACTACTAGTCTTTCATCAATACTTTCTATAAAACAACTACTAGTCTTCAATCAATACTTTCTAATAAAACAACTACTTGTCTTCCATCATTAATTTCTAATAAAACAACTACCAGTCTTCCATCAATACTTTCTAATAAAACAACTACTAGTCATCCTTCAACACTTTCTAATTAAACAACTACTAGTCTTTCATCAATACTTTCTAATAAAACAACTACTAGTCTTCCATCATTAATTTATAATAAAACAATTACTAGTCTTCCATCATTAATTTATAATAAAACAATTACTAGTCTTCAATCAATACTTTCTAATAAAACAACTACTAGTCATCCATCAATAATTT
>NW_013834545.1:0-409 GCF_000517525.1 Limulus polyphemus
GACACGGTGCTCCATCTTCCTGGAACAACGTTGTGTTCTTGTCCACGAAACCCGAGGAATAAAGTGGCAAGAGCCATTCCTCCAATATTTCGACGCATTTCGCAAAATTTATGTTGCTAACGCACTCCACTAAGCTCGATCTTCCACCAACCCAAACAGTTCCCCATACCATCACGCTGAAACCACCATGCTTCACAGTTGGCTGCAATCTGTTGAGCCAAAACTCTTGGCGAGGCATTCTCCAGACCATATCCTTCCACTGTCCGAAAATTGTCCAAAATACCAGAGGTTTGGTCATCATATCACTTGCCCACTTCTTTCGTCTGACTATGTTGGCAGGTCTTAATAAGGGCTTCCGTCTAGCTGCTTTGCAACGATAACCCAATTTGTGGAGAATCCGTTGAACAGA
>NW_013834546.1:0-416 GCF_000517525.1 Limulus polyphemus
CAGAACAGGACTACAGTAGTTTTTGTATAGAGATAATGGAACTAAGATTACGTGTACCGGAATGAAGACAGAACAGGACTACAGTAGTTTTTGTATAGAGATAATGGAATTAAGATTACGTGTAACGGAACGAAGACAGAACAGGACTACAGTAGTTTTTGTATAGAGATAATGGAACTAATATTACGTGTACAGGAATGAAGACAGAACAGGACTACAGTAGTTTTTGTATACAGATAATGGAACTAAGATTATGTGTACAGGAAGGAAGACAGAACAGGACTACAGTAATTTTTGTATAGAGATAATGGAACTAATATTACGTGTACAGGAATGAAGACAGAACAGGACTACAGTAGTTTTGTATAGAGATAATGGAACTAAAATTACGTGTACCGGAAGGAAGACAGAACAGG
>NW_013834547.1:0-414 GCF_000517525.1 Limulus polyphemus
GTATGCTCAGACATTGTTGTTGGCCTAATTGTTGATGTGGGATTAACATCTGTCGTTGGATTAGGGGTTTTAATTTCTACCATGGTTGTAGTCGATTTTGTTGTGGTTGGATTAACTTTTGTAGTTTGTCTTATTGTAGTGGTAGGATTTTCTGTTGTAGTTGTGTTATGTGCTTTGGTTATTTCTGTGGTCGTGGTTTGCTTAGACATTGTTATTGGCCTCATTGTTGTGGGATTAACATCTGTCGTTGGATTAGGGGTTGTAATTTCTACCATGGTTGTGGTCGATTTAGTTGTTATTGGATTAACTTTTGTTGTTTGTCTTATTGTAGTTGTGGGATTTTCTGTTGTAGTTGTTTTACCTCTTTTGGTTATTTCTGTGGTTTGCTTAGACGTTATTATTGGCCTTGCTGTT
>NW_013834548.1:0-415 GCF_000517525.1 Limulus polyphemus
CGTGGTTCTTCCAATCTGAGTCATCATTTCAACAGAACCATAACACGTAACGTGGATATTCCAATCCCTTGTGTCATCAGTTCAACAGAACTATAACATGAAGCGTGGATATTCTAATCCCTTGTGTCATCAGCTCAACAGAATTATAACATTTAGCGTGGATATTCTAATCCCTTGTGTCATCAGTTCAACAGAACTGTAGCATGACGCGTGGATATTCCAATCCCTTGTGTCATCAGCTCAACAGAATTATAACATTTAGCGTGGATATTCCAATCCCTTGTGTCATCAGTTCAACAGAACTATAACATGAAGCGTGGATATTCCAATCTGAGTCATCAGTTCAACAGAACCATAACACGTAGCGTGGATAATAATGGCTGGAGACGGCTTAAATGGGTAATGAAGAAAAACT
>NW_013834549.1:0-409 GCF_000517525.1 Limulus polyphemus
TTTGTTTCCAGGTATATTTGGGAACAAATAATAGCTTGAAAATAAGATTATTCAAATAATGTCCTAACATCTAAAAGGCCATGACGTCTTCTTTTAAAATTAACACCACCTTTTGAATCGTTTTAACTCTGTGTTAGAGAAAATTCAATTTCTTTTAGCATTTCACCGGACATAATATTTTTTGTTAAGGGTATAATGTCTCAATTTTGAGTTGTCCTACGAAATAAACACTGTCTGATATTTTTCTATTAATTTTGCGTCAAAAAAGCACTTTTTCCATTTTCTCAAAGTGTTAAAAAACTGATACAAATGAATACAACACTACACAATCTGCTTATAAAGGTATCATCATAAAAGAAAAAAGCAGAAATGTTTGGATGATGAAGGGAAAAAATGATACTGCTCCAAC
>NW_013834550.1:0-414 GCF_000517525.1 Limulus polyphemus
TATATATATATATATATATGTGTGTGTGTGTGTGTGTGTGTGTACAAAGTGTATTACTATACCCTGGAATGTTTAATTCTGACCAGACATTTTGTTCACATATCTTTAAAGTCAGATACTCGCAGTGTTCGTACATGACATGCTTGTTTCTGTACATTCCAGAGTTTTAGGCTGCATACCTAGTGTTTATTGAATATTTAACATTTGTATAAATCTAGATGCACACCCTGTTCCTAGAAAGTATAAATCTAGATGTACACCCTGTTCCTGAAAAGTATAAATCTAGATGCACACCCTGTTCCTGAAAAGTATAAATCTAGATGCACACCCTGTTCCTGAAAAGTATAAATCTAGATGCACACCCCGTTCCTAAAAAGTATAAATCTAGATGTACACCCTGTTCCTAAAAAGTAT
>NW_013834551.1:0-413 GCF_000517525.1 Limulus polyphemus
ATGTCTCTCTTCTATCATATCCATTCGTCTATAGATGTCTCTCTTTATCATATCCATTCGTCTATAGATGTCTCTCTTGATCATATCCATTCGTCTATAGATGTCTTTCTTGATCATATCCGCTCGTCTATAGATGTCTTTCTTGATCATATCCACTCGTCTATAGATGTCTGTCTTTATCATATCCATTCGTCTATAGATGTCTCTCTTGATCATATCCATTCGTCTATAGATGTCTTTCTTGATCATATCCACTCGTCTATAGATGTCTCTCTCTTCATCATATCCATTCGTCTATAGATGTCTTTCTTTATCATATCCATTCGTCTATAGATGTCTCTCTTGATCATATCCACTCGTCTATAGATGTCTTTCTTTATCATATCCATTCGTCTATAGTGTCTCTCTTGATC
>NW_013834552.1:0-414 GCF_000517525.1 Limulus polyphemus
GCCATACTCTAATAATACTTTATAAGGAATAAATAATATATATAATAGCAACATGTTGCCATACTCTAATAATACTTTATAAGGAATAAATAATAAATATAATATCAACATGTTGCCATACTCTAATAATACTTTATAAGGAATAAATAATATATATAATAGCAACATGTTGCCATACTCTAATAATACTTTATAAGGAATAAATAATAAATATAATATCAACATGCTGTCATACTCTAATAATACTTTATAAGGAATAAATAATAAATATAATATCAACATGTTGCCATACTCTAATAATACTTTATAAAGAATAGATAATAAATATAATAGCAGAATGCTGTCATACTCTAATAATACTTTATAAGGAATAAATAATAAATATAATAGCAGCATGTTGCCATACTCTAATAA
>NW_013834553.1:0-414 GCF_000517525.1 Limulus polyphemus
TATATATATATATATATATATAAAAGTAGTGTATGTGTGTGTATGTTTGTTTATTTCAAATATATATATATATGTATGTATGTATATAGATAGACAGATAGAGAGAGAGAGAGTAGATGAAAATTTATCAGCTAAAAATGTGGTTATTACAGATATAACACCATCATTTTACCTTTAGCCAAACTTAACTTCTATAGATAGATAGATAAAGAGACAGAGAGAGAGAGAGAGTAGACAGACTTCTATAGTTTTTCAGTGTGGAATTTACCTTTCTGAAGTATGGCATTGTCCAACTGGAAATTAAAACTTAAGAGATACCAGTATGTAACTTTAGTGACTAACAATATTGCCGTATTTTTCGGAATATAAGACGCACCGGTGTATAAGACACACCCTTATTTTGGAGACAAAGTT
>NW_013834554.1:0-415 GCF_000517525.1 Limulus polyphemus
TATAGATATGTTAGTGTTCCAGCATCTATACATATCCCAGTACTCCAAAATCTATCGGGGAATATTCTACTGCTTCAGCAACTGGAGATAATCTTCGAAGTTTTCAGCATTTAGAGATTCTCAAATGTTCCAGCATATGTAGAAAATCTTCCGAGATTCCAGCTCCGGATATTCTCCAATGTTCCAGAATCAGCTTTAAATACGTGTGTCGATCTCATGAGCCCCCCCCCCCTTCCCCCAGATGCTCATCGGTAAATCTATGAGATGAGATCTATACGCTGGCACTCTCTATGTAGGGATGGCACGGACGCCCTTATTAAAGCAATACAAAAGTCATCTGGATTTTTTCCCTACAGGTCATCAGAAGTAAGGTATGAAGAGCTATCTATCATAGTTGCTCTATCTCCAGTGCATA
>NW_013834555.1:0-414 GCF_000517525.1 Limulus polyphemus
GTTGAGACCAAGCTTTTCAAACCATTATTGACTGGGATAGATATGTTTTGTAAGACACAGATGAGAAAACTATGGGTGTTTTGTAAGACAAAGATGACAAAAACTATGGGTGTTTTGTAAGACACAGATGAGAAAACTATTTTCATTTAACACTGACTTGAGTTCAAACATATGCGGAAAAAAAACTACTCTTCAGATAACACAGGGTTGAGACCAAGCTTTTCAAACCATTATTGACTGGGATAGATCCACGTACAGAAGGCACTCTTCAGATAACACAGGGTTGAGACCAAGCTTTTCAAACCGTTATTGACTGGAATAGATCCACGTACAGAAGGCACTCTTCAGATAACACAGGGTTGAGACCAAGCTTTTCAAACCATTATTGACTGGGATAGATCCACGTACAGAAGG
>NW_013834556.1:0-411 GCF_000517525.1 Limulus polyphemus
ACAAACACTGTATTTTACTATATACCAAACACAGTATTTTACTATATACCAAACACAGTATTTTACTATATACCAAACACAGTATTTTACTATATACCAAACACTGTATTTTACTGTACACCAAACACTGTATTTTACTATATACCAAACACAGTATTTTACTATATACCAAACACAGTATTTTACTATATACCAAACACAGTATTTTACTATATACCAAACACAGTATTTTACTATATACCAAACACAGTATTTTACTATATACCAAACACTGTATTTTACTGTACACCAAACACTGTATTTTACTACACACAAACACTGTATTTTACTATATACCAAACACAGTATTTTACTATATACCAAACACAGTATTTTACTATATACCAAACACTGTATTTTACTGTACACCAA
>NW_013834557.1:0-413 GCF_000517525.1 Limulus polyphemus
CAACGGGGTCTCCACCCCAATCCCGAGCTCCATCTCGGCGATATAATCATTCGTGTGGTCCCTGAGGCAAAGTTCTTGGGGCTTATCTTTGACCGTAAGCTTAGCTTCATTCCACACATCCAGCAGCTGCGTGTCAAGTGTGCAAGGGCTCGGAACATCCTCCGTGTCCTCTCTTCCAGCTCTTGGGGAGTGGATCAGTGTTCTATGCTCAGGATCTATCGTGCTTTGATTCGATTCAAATTGGACAATGGGTCTTTGTTCTATGGTTCCGCCAGGACCTCGGCCCTGAAGATGCTGGACCCCATTCACCATCTGGGGCTTCGGCTTTGCACCGGTGCTTTTCACACTTCTCCAGTCCAGAGTTTTGTGCACTGAGTCCCATGAACCTTCTCTTTCACCTCCGTCGTTTGCAA
>NW_013834558.1:0-414 GCF_000517525.1 Limulus polyphemus
CGCACAGCAAATCGTTCTTTAACGTATCTAATTCGCTTTTAAATTTACTGATGTTTTCCATTTGTTCCTCTTGCCATTGTTGTTCATTTTCCTGTAGTTGCTGCTGACTTTCTTCCTGTTTCCTTTCTTGTTCCAGTTGCCACTGCTGTAATCTCTCTTCTTGTTTATTTTCTTTTTCCTCCAACAACTGCTGTAATTTATCTTGCTGTTCGAGCTGTCATTGTTGCAGGTTTTCTTGCAACTGCTGTTGTCTCTCTTCTTGTTTAATTTCTCGTTTCTTTTGTTGTTCGAGCTGCCATTGTTGCAGGTTTTCTTGCAATTGCTGTTGTCTCTCTTCTTGTTTCTTTTGCTGTTCTTGTATTGCTGCCATCAAATCTGCTAAACTGTAGTTTGATTTGCCGCTTCTCGTTTCCT
>NW_013834559.1:0-414 GCF_000517525.1 Limulus polyphemus
GTAACAAACCTGGGCACAAGAGAAATCAATGCTGGAAACGTCAGCACAGGGGAGATGATACAGCAGGAAAATCCGCTACCCAGAAAGGCTGTTGGAACTGTGGGGAGCAAGGACATCTGAGGAGCCAGTGTAAGAAAAATACCACCAACAAGTCAGCCTCAAGGAGACCAGTAGTGGTTGGTGTTGAGCGACGCCCACCAATCCCCATCATGAAAGTCCCAACATTTAGGTGTAGAATGCCAAACACGCGCAGTGTCTATGTGACAGGAAAGCTAGATGGCCAAAGGTGCAACTTTGTCATAGACTCTGCGTCTCAGCAAACCCTTGTGAGCATCAAGGTGTTAAATCACGAAGGAGTACCAGAAGCCATAGAGAAGCTTTATGGTGTGACAGGACATTCTGCAAGGTTGTGTA
>NW_013834560.1:0-414 GCF_000517525.1 Limulus polyphemus
TGTTCGTGGAGTTGTTGTACCAAATAACGCTAAAGATGAGTATGGGGGTTACATATTCGGTAACTAGAGTTACACCTTAGTGTTCATGGAGTAGGTGTGCCAAGTAAGGCTAAAGATGAGTATGGTGGTTATAAATTCGGTAACTAGAGTTACACCTTGGTGTTCATGGAGTAGGTGTGCCAAGTAAGGCTAAAGATGAGTATGGTGGTTATAAATTCGATAACTATAGTTACACCTAGGTGTTCATGGAGTAGTTGTGCCAAGTAAGGCTAAAGATGAGTATGGTGGTTATAAATTCGGTAACTAGAGTTACACCTAGGAGTTCGTGGAGTTGTTGTACCAAATAACCCTAAAGACGAGTATGGGGGTTACACATTAGGTAACTAGAGTTACAGATAGGTGTTCATGGAGTAG
>NW_013834561.1:0-410 GCF_000517525.1 Limulus polyphemus
AGAATCATGTGTGAATATTTGTCTTGTGGCTTCTGAAAAGAATCATGTGTGAATATCTGTCTTGTGACTTGTGAAAAGAATTATGTGTGGATATTTGTCTTGTGACATGAAAAGAATCATGTGTGAAGATTTGTCTTTTAACATATGAAAAGAATCATGTGTGAATATTTGTCTTGTGAAATATGAAAAGAATCATGTGTGAATATCTGTCTTGTGACTTGTGAAAAGAATCATGTGTAAATATTTGTCTTGTGACATGAAAAGAATCATGTGTGAATATTTGTCTTGTGGCTTTTGAAAAGAATCATGTGTGAATATTTGTCTTTTAACATATGAAAAGAATCATGTGTGAATATTTGTCTTGTGAAATATGAAAAGAATCATGTGTGAATATTTGTCTTGTGAAATAT
>NW_013834562.1:0-413 GCF_000517525.1 Limulus polyphemus
AAACCGAGTAGAGTTTCTTCTTCAACAGTGGCTTTTTCAGGTGTCACGTATTCAGCAGCGTCTTTTGTTCCTTTGTTCGCTTCGTCCATACTGAAATGTCCTGGACCATGATAACACTAAAGCCTGTTGGCATGCACCACCTTTGGCTTACCTCGCCGACCACATTTTATTCGGAAAGTCACGTCTGAGAGACGATCCACTATGTCATATGGGCCTTCCCATGGAGAAGAAAACTTAGGAGACTTCCCTTTGGTCTTTCTGGGATTATACAACCACACTTTGTCTCCTGGTACAAAGCTGATTTCAGTAGATCTCTTATCATAACATAGCTTCATGAAATCAGCAGGCGTTTTCAAGTTTGAAAGCACTTGATGGTGAATATCATCCATCCTTTCCGATAATACTTTCACAAA
>NW_013834563.1:0-567 GCF_000517525.1 Limulus polyphemus
ACTATCTACACTGTATTAATGTACTAGAGATTGTTTACACCTAATTAATGTGGAATTGATACTATTTACACTATATTAGTGTACCAGGGTTTGTTTACACCTAATTAATGTGGAATTGATATTGTTTACACTGGGTTAATGTACCAGAGATAAGGATTGTTTACACCTTAAGTGTGGAATTGATACTATCTACACTGTATTAATGTACTAGAGATTGTTTACACCTAATTAATGTGGAATTGATACTATTTACACTATATTAGTGTACCAGGGTTTGTTTACACCTAATTAATGTGGAATTGATATTGTTTACACTGGGTTAATGTACCAGAGATAAGATTGTTTATACCTTATTGGTGTGGAATTGATACTATTTACACTATATTAGTGTACCAGGGATTGTTTACACCTAATTAATGTGGAATTGATATTGTTAACACTGTGTTAGTGTTCCAGAGATAAGATTGTTTATACTTTATTGGTGTGGAATTGATACTATTTACACTATATTAGTGTACCAGGGATTGTTTATACCTAATTAATGTGGAATTGATACTATTTACACTA
>NW_013834564.1:0-1163 GCF_000517525.1 Limulus polyphemus
CACAGTATCGTTAAATCTTATGTCTTGTTATTGATAGTACACAGTATCGTTAAATCTTGTGTCTTCTTATTGACAGTACACAGTATTGTTAAATCTTGTGTCATACTGTGTACTATCAATAACAAGCCATAAGATTTAACGATACTGTGTACTATCAATAACAGGCCACAAGATTTAACAATACTGTGTACTGTCAATAAGAATGTACTGTCAATAAGAAGACACAAGATTTAACGAACGATACTGTGTATAATCAATAACAAGCCATAAGATTTAACAATACTGTGTGTACTGTCAATAAGAAGACACAAGATTTGGCCACAAGAATTAACGAAACTGTGTACTGTCAATAAGAAGACAAAATATTTAACAATACTTAAATCTTATGGCTTGTTATTGATAATACACAGTATCGTTAAATCTTGTGTCTTCTTATTGACAGTACACAGTATTGTTAAATCTTGTGTCTTCTTATTGACAGTACAAAGTATTGTTAAATCTTGTGGCCTGTTATTGATAATAAACAGTATCGTTAAATCTTATGGCTTTTATTGATAGTATATAGTATCGTTAAATCTTGTGTCTTTTTATTGACAGTACAAAGTATTGTTAAATCTTGTGTCTTCTTATTGACAGTACACAGTATGTTAAATCTTGTGTCTTCTTATTGACAGTACACAGGATTGTTAAAACGTGTGTCTTTTTATTGACAGTACACAGTATCGTTAACTCTTGTGGCTTGTTAGTGATAGTACACAGTATTGTTAAATCTTGTCTTCTTTTTGATAGTACATAGTATTGTTAAATCTTGTGTCTTCTTATTGACAGTACACAGTATTGTTAAATCTTGTCTTATTTTTGATAGTACATAGTATTGTTAAATCTTGTGTCTTCTTATTGACAGTACACAGTATTGTTAAATCTTGTGTCTTCTTATTGACAGTACACACTATTGTTAAAACGTGTGTCTTTTTATTGACAGTACACAGTATCGTTAACTCTTGTGGCTTGTTAGTTATAGTACACAGTATCAATAAATCTTATGGCTTGTTATTGATAGTACACAGTATCGTTAAATCTTGTGTCTTCTTATTGACAGTACACAGTACTGTTAATTCTTATGGCTTGTTATTGATTATACACAGTATGTTAAATCTTGTGTC
>NW_013834565.1:0-560 GCF_000517525.1 Limulus polyphemus
GTTCATGGAGATGTTGTATCAAGTAACGCTAAAGATGAGTATGGTGGTTAAAAATTCTGTAACTAGCGTTACAACTAGGTTTCATGGAGTAGTTGTACTAAGTAAGGCTAAAGATGAGTATGGTGGTTATAAATTCGGTAACTACAGTTACACCTACGTGTTCGTGGAGTTGTTGTAACAAATAACGCTAAAGATGAGTATGGGGTTATACATTCGGTAACTAGAGTTACACCTAGGTGTTCATAGTGTAGTTGTACCAAGTAATGCTAAAGATGAGTATGGTGATTATAAATTTGGTAACTAAAGTTACACCTAGGTGTTCATGTAGAAGTTGTATCAAGTAAGGCTAAAGATGAGTATGTTGGATATAAATTCGGTAACTATAGTAACACCTAGGTATTTATGGAGTAGTTGTACCAAGTAAGGCTAAAATGAGTGAGTATGTTGGATATAAATTCGGTAACTATAGTAACACCTAGGTATTTATGGAGTAGTTGTACCAAGTAAGGCTAAAATGAAAATGGTGGTTATAAATTCTGTAACTAGATTACGCCTTGGTG
>NW_013834566.1:0-414 GCF_000517525.1 Limulus polyphemus
GCTAGTGTATCAGACTAGTACTAGAGTACTCAGGTGGCTAGTGTGTCATGTGATACTAGAGTACTCAGGTGGCTAGTGTATCAGACTAATACTAGAGTACTCAGGTGCCTAGTGTGTCATGTGATACTAGAGTACTCAGGTGGTTAGTGTATCAGACTAGTAATAGAGTACTCAGGTGGCTAGTGTGTCATGTGATACTAGAGTACTCAGGTGGTTAGTGTATCAGACTAGTAATAGAGTACTCAGATGGCTAGTGTGTCATGTGATACTAGAGTACTCAGGTGGCTAATGTATCAGAGTGTTACTAGAGTAATCAGGTGGGTAGAGAATCATCTGTTACTAGAGTACTCAGAATGTTACTATAGTACTTTAGTGGTTAGTTAATCATGTGTTAATAAAGTACTCAGTTGGCCA
>NW_013834567.1:0-412 GCF_000517525.1 Limulus polyphemus
AAACTTTTGAAAGCGCTCAGGTTATAGTTTTTTTTATTAATTTCTCTCAAGAAAAATAAAATACATATTGATTAACTCTTATTTTTGTATAGCATACTTTAAGTTGGATAAAAATTACTGATTTCAAACCATTTTTGATTGCATGTTTTTCCTGATGATTTCTTTACTGTATTTGTGAATTTTGTAGAACATTACAATTTGTGAGAGAATGTATTCCTTTCTCTCCAAATATTTCACTGCTGTGTACTTGTATAGCTTTTAATTGCTTTATCAATGTCTTCTTCAAGTTACTTGACTTCTCTACTCTTTTACTAGATGTATTCTTGTTCATGTCATTATTGTTTGATAATTCAATTGCTGTATTATTTTATTGTGCGAGCCGTTATTCTTTCATATATGTATTGCTAGAAAG
>NW_013834568.1:0-415 GCF_000517525.1 Limulus polyphemus
ACTATCTAATTTCTCAACTATCCCTTCTTTAATTAGGCCATCCATGATCTTCTCCATCTCTTGTTGCTTTGCCGGAGCTATTCTCCTCAGGGGATCTTTATTGGACAGTGATTGCCTGTGTTTATTCTGTGTCCCACAAGGTCTGTGCAGCCGTGGTCATGTTCTCCTTTTGAAAAGACGTCTGCATAATTCACCAAAGTTCCCTAACCTGAAGAGCCTGTGATGATAACAACTGGACTATGCTCTTCTTACAGAGGTCTGTTAAATGTTCTGGGAGAGGATGTCCTTTCTTTATGGTTGTATTTCCTGCCTTAACATTGACTAGCTCTAACTTCTGGCACACACCCAACAATGCCCCTTCATTAAGTGTCTGCTCACATTTAGAAAAATTAGTCACTGTTATGGGTACTATTTG
>NW_013834569.1:0-704 GCF_000517525.1 Limulus polyphemus
GATTCCACTCAAGATAAAACAATAATCCTGGATGTGATTATTTTTTCCAATAATTTTCCTATACAGTTGACTAGACTTATTGGCCTGTAATTTGTTGGATTACTAGGATACACGCCTTTTTTTGAGGGGGTGATAAAACTAATGATGATGTACAAAACCTTGTCGAAACGTTGTACATTTGCTGTTATGTTAAACTTATATTAAAGTTTTTCTTCATTACCCATTCAAGCCGTCTCCAGCCATTATTAATGATAGCTGATTTCCAAGAGGACGGGAGGTAATCTGTACGTAAGGATGAGTTAAACAAGGCACAAAGGTGTTTGAGAAAATGCTCTGATGTTTTTTTAAGATTAAATTTCTTATGTCATCTTCACTTGGGGAAAAAGTTTTTTTTATTGGAAATTTAAATTTTTGCGAAGAGATATAGGTCTGCTTATACTCATATCAGTGGGTGTCTCGTTAAGGTTGGGTTTTAAAATGTGAATGTTTTAATCATTACGAGTGTTGACTTTGTGGTAATGCCCTTGAAAAAAGTTTGTTGAATTGGGCGTTGTGATTTGAGGTATTCCAATCAGTTTTTGAGTAAATGTAAACTGTGGAAAGTGGAGTCGGGTTGTTATTGCACGGGTTAGTATTTAAATGAAAGGATACGGGATCGTGATCGCTGCCTATGTCTTCGTTGACACGAAAATTATGTGTATATT
>NW_013834570.1:0-413 GCF_000517525.1 Limulus polyphemus
AATTCTGTGAAATGTTAACAAGAAGACACAATATTCAACGATAATATGTACTGTCAGTAAGAAAACACAAGATTTAACAATAATATGTCCTGTCAATAAGAAGACAGAAGATTTAACGATACTGTGTACTGTCAATAAGAAGACACAAGATTTAACGATACTGTGTACTGTCAATAAGAAGACATAATATTTAACGATACTGTGTACTTTCAATAAGAAGACACAAGGTTTAACAAAACTGTGTACTGTCAATAAGAAGACACAAGATTTAACTATACTGTTTACTGTCCATAAGAAGACACAAGATTTAACAATACTGTGTACTCTCAATAAGAAGACACAAGATTTAACGATACTGTGTACTGTCAATAAAAGAAACAGATTAACAATTACTGTGTACTGTCAATAAGAAG
>NW_013834571.1:0-414 GCF_000517525.1 Limulus polyphemus
GTTGTGAGGACCAGTGTGGGTAACTATTGAGCTCATAGGCATGAAGGACAGACACAAAGTATACTTGGCTGAAATTGAAGACCAATGCATACTAGGGTTGGGCTACTTACTATCGAGGAAGTGTGTAATTAATTTTGATAAAATGACGTTTGGAAACAACAAAGGCCAAATTCCGGTAAGTGTAAAAAGAGAGGTTGAACTAACCAGGTGTCATCAAGCTGAAGTCAAAGTGACTGTAGTAGTTGATGATGGTGAAGTGGAACCAAGTAGAGATATTCAATCAGAACAGGAGAAAGACCAAGATTTGAAGCCAATAATTGATTTTCTAAAAGCACCCCTAGTCTGTTTTATGCGCCCTCTTTTTTAGTATATGAGCCCGGCAAATAAAGCGGAGATATAATTTGCAGATATATA
>NW_013834572.1:0-414 GCF_000517525.1 Limulus polyphemus
AACGGAGACGTAACATTTCTTTTCTTTTTCCTCCAACAACTGCTGTAATTTGTCTTCTTGTTTATTTTGTTGTTCGAGCTGCCACTGTTGCAGGTTTTCTTGCTCCTACTGTTGTCTCTCTTCTTGTTTCTTTTCTTTTTCCTCCAACAACTGCTGTAATTTCTCTTCTTATTTATTTTCTTTCTCCTCCAACCACTGTTGTAGTCTCTCTTGTTTACTTTGCTGTTCAAGCTGCCATTGTCGTAGGTTTTCTTGTAACTGCTGTTGTCTTTCTTCTTGTTTCTTTTCTTTTTCTTCCAACAACTGTTGTAATTTCTCTTCTCGTTCTTCTTGTTTCTTTTCTTTTTCCTCTAACAAGTGTTGTAATTTCTCTTCACGTTCTTCTTGTTTCTTTTCTTTTTCCTCTAAAAACTG
>NW_013834573.1:0-414 GCF_000517525.1 Limulus polyphemus
ATAATATATAAAATTTATTATTTGGTTAAATGAGTGTTATAACATGCCACTTTATTGATGTCACTCAGTTACTGCGAATCGTGACTACGCCGATGTTGGAATTTTGGTATCCGTGAATTGGGATTTGAGTGAGCTAGATGTAAGTTGAAGCTAAAGAACATAGAACTGGGAATATTTACATAACAACCCGGAAGTGTGATTCTCCGTAATATCCACACATGGTCTTAGCCTGTATGAAGGGATCCCATTTGACCTACTCCACCGTGTCGTAATTATAAAGATTGAAAAAAGTTTGTTTATTCCTATATGAAAGAATATGAAACTACATCACCTACTTTAGATGTGATACAAACTAGATGTACATTTAGATGGATAATGAAGACATTAAGACTAAAATTCACTCATGTTTCTTTT
>NW_013834574.1:0-415 GCF_000517525.1 Limulus polyphemus
AGTTCTTCTTGTTTCTTTTCTTTTCCTCCACCCACTGCTGTAATTTCTCTTCTCGTTCTGCTTGTTTCTTTTCTTTTTCCTCCAACCTCTGCTGTAATCTCTCTTCTTGTTTATTTTCTCGTTCTTCTTGTTTCTTTTCTTTTTCCTCCAACCACTGCTGTAATTTCTCTTCTCCTTCTTCTTGTTTCTTTTCTTTTTCCTCCAACAACTGCTGTAATTTCTCTTCTCGTTCTTCGTGTTTCTTTTGCTGTTCTTGTATTGCTGCCATCAAATCCGCTAAGCTGTAGTTTGCGCCTCTCGTTTCCATCTTCTTCTTCTTTTTTTATTTCTGTCCCACTATCTGACACCAATTTGTTACGTCTCCGTTCGTTAGTTAATTTTCCGTAACTTCGTTCCAACGAAACTTTAGCGACAC
>NW_013834575.1:0-412 GCF_000517525.1 Limulus polyphemus
CCTTAAGTTATACTACAGTTTACGTGTCATGTTTCTTATAGTTTCGACACGTAGCTGAAAACAACAACAACAACAAAATAAAATTGAATAATTGAGCAGTAAATACAACATTGGACGATAACGAAAGTATTATGAGAAAAAACTAATATCAAAAAGTATTCGGTATTTTTAACACAAACAGCACTTTATGCGACACACGTGCCAAATGACCATGCTGTGGTCAGATATCCCTAAGGTCCAAGCTACCCTCACCTGATTTAGAACCGTTGGCAAGAAGAAGTGCAACCAGTCAGCAACAACATATGCGACTATCCTCAACTGATTAGTTACATAACTAGTTAGATGTATAATGCCCAAAGACTTGAAGATGCGAATATGGTTCAAAGTATTCGGTATTTTTAACACAAACAGC
>NW_013834576.1:0-415 GCF_000517525.1 Limulus polyphemus
ACCGGTGACAATTCTGTCCTAAAAATGGTTTGCGTGCATTACGCGCCAGAAGAGATGAAGCAACGTTCACATGTTGGAAACGATGATTATCGAAGATTTCGTGAGGCACCCAAACACCTTCTTTATGGAGTTTTCACATATTCTTTAGATGTTTATGTATTGTTTCATGAAAGAACTGCAATTTCAGGGCCATTTCATGAGTGTGTTGCCTTGTGTTAGACTCAACAAGTGTCTTTAGACCATCAATATCAATTCCAACATATCGGTCCCTGCCATCACTGTTTTTAAGGCTATAGTCACCTGAACAAAATTTGCTGAACCATCGTTGACACTTACGAACGTTCAAAACATTTCCATAAACTTCTTTGATATTCTTTGTGGCTACTGAGGCATTGTTTCCCTTCTTGTATTCAAA
>NW_013834577.1:0-463 GCF_000517525.1 Limulus polyphemus
TGAATGTGAAACCCCATACTCATCTTTAGCGTTATTTGGTACAACAACTACACGAACACCTAGGTGTAACTCTAGTTACCGAATTTATAACCACCATACTCATCTTTAGCGTTATTTGGTACAACAACTCCACGAACACCTAGGTGTAACTCTAGATACCGAATTTATAACCACCACACTCATCTTTACCGTTATTTGGTACAACAACTCCACGAACACCTAGGTGTAACTCTAGTTACCTAATTTATTACCACCATACTCATCTTTAGCCTTACTTGGTACAATTACTCCATAAACACCTAGGTGTAACTCTAGTTACAGAATTTATAACCACCACACTCATTTTAGCCTCACTTGGTACAATTACTCCATAAATACCTAGGTGTAACTATAGTTACCGAATTTATATCCAACATACTCACTTTAGCCTTACTTGGTACAACTACTCCATGAACACCTAGGT
>NW_013834578.1:0-414 GCF_000517525.1 Limulus polyphemus
AGTTCGAAGATGCCTTGGACAATCCACAACTTAAGATACAAGGGAAGCAAGCACACCCTTCTACCATGCAGGATGCAATGGCCAGAGCTCTCGAATTTGAATCCTACGTTAAGTCCAGCATAGAGGTACCGAGGTTGGTACAGTCATCTGGATTCAAGGCCAGAAAAGGTCAGCTTTCAGAGAAGTTTGGGGGACTTTGCTGGCACTGTAACAAACCTGTGCACAAGAGAGCTCAATGTTGGCAACTTCAACACAGGGGAGGTGCCACAGCAGGAAAGGCTGGTATCCAGAAAGGTTGTTGGAACTGTGGAAAGCACGGACATTTGAGGGGCCAGTGTAGGAAGAATATTACCTACAAGTCGGCCTCAAGGAGACCAGTAGTGGTTGGTGTTGAGCGACGCCCACCAACCCCCA
>NW_013834579.1:0-558 GCF_000517525.1 Limulus polyphemus
TATTGTCGTCAGATTGTCACCCTCTTATATATATACCAGACTACCCTATATCTAGTAATCTCCCGACTATTCCCGAAGGTTCGAGAGGTGGCATGACACTAGTCATGTGACCTCGCTGACGCAACACTATTGTCAAAACATCTTTACTCAAAAATCTTAACAACATCGAATTTCACACTTTTCATTCAATTTATTTAACTAATTTTAGCTTAAACATTCAAAATTGATTTACTCAATTTAGAATTTAGTTTGAGGGCATAAATTTTAAAGATGTAACGAGGAAACAGATTTGAAATAAATTTATCTTTAATAGGTTGAAGAAGAAGAAAACGACAAAAATCCATGAGCAGGATGTTCCAGGGAACAGGGCTCATGCTTGCCTGTCTGTTACTTACAATGAAACTATCAAGTGGTAGTAATGTTCAGGTAAACCCATCTTCACAACAAAACTACCAAGTGGTGAGTAATGTTCAGGTAAACCCATCTTCACAACAAAACTACCAAGTGGTGAGTAAAGTTCAGGTAAACCCATCTTCACAACAAAACTACCAAGTGGTG
>NW_013834580.1:0-413 GCF_000517525.1 Limulus polyphemus
GAAATGAATGGCTGGACAGAGGAGCAGAAAGCAGTATATCTGGCAACGAGCGTGAAAGGACAACCACTGGAAATACTTGGACAGTTGTCAACAGACGACAGACACAATTATAGAGCACTGGTGTTGGCTCTAGAACTCATGTACGGAACCCAAAATCAGTCAGAACTCTACAGGGCAAGGTTTAGGACGAGAGTCCGTGCTAAAGGGGAGAGTCTGCAAGGGCTGGCACAGGACTTGGAAAGTATGGCACACAAGGCCTACCCAACTGCTCCACCCGATCTCCTCAAGTTGTTGCTGAGGGATCAGTTCGTAGATGCCTTGGACAGTCCCCAACTTAAGATACAAGTGAAGCAAGCACACCCCTCTACCATACAGGATGCAATGGCCAGAGCTCTCGAATTTGAATCCTACGT
>NW_013834581.1:0-413 GCF_000517525.1 Limulus polyphemus
ACTGTTCAACCTTTCGGAATTAATCGAGATCCTGGAATCGGTGATCTCCGTTAATTAGTTTCATCTCTGCCAAATAATTTTTATTCTCTGCATATTTTTTCATGTAATGTGAACGCTGAATTTCCTAAAACTTACTATTTATTTAAGATAATTTCCATACCTGTTTTAATAAATTGATTAGCATAACATATCTTTTTCAATCAGTTTCCAAGTGTCACCTTTATTTTACTTAAACACTTAAGTATAGTTTTAAATATACGTATATTTAGCCATTTCTAAAGTAAAATATCCCTAACACCTTTTCACATACCCTCTCGCCATCGGCTACACTGTACCGGAAATGAGATGCTTACAACAGTACATAGAGAAATAGACTAAACATTTCCTGGAAAACCTGATGTCCTTTATGACGT
>NW_013834582.1:0-414 GCF_000517525.1 Limulus polyphemus
CATTGTAAGAATACGAACTCATACTATAACAAACTTATCTGCATTGTAAGAATACGAATTCATACTATAATAAACCTATCTGCATTGTAAGAATACGAAATCATACTATAACAAACTTATCTACATTGTAAAAATATCAATTCATACTATAACAAACCTATCTACATTGTAAGAATACGAACTCGTACTATAACAAACCTATCTACATTGTAAGAATACGAACTCGTACTATAACAAACCTATCTGCATTGTAAGAATACGAACTCGTACTATAACAAACTTATCTACATTGTAAGAATATCAACTCATACTATAACAAACCTACCTATCTACATTGTAAGAATACGAACTCGTACTATAACAAACCTATCTGCATTGTAAAAATATCAACTCATACTATAACAAACCTATCTG
>NW_013834583.1:0-1265 GCF_000517525.1 Limulus polyphemus
GAAAATCATTAAAAACTAGTGTAAGAAAGAATAAAAAGAAAGTTATATGTAAAAAAAATTCTTGTCTAAGAAGGCTTAAAAAGACAGTTATGATAGTCGATAAAATCTAGTGCAAAAAAAAACTAAAAACCGTTATCAAAGTCAAGAAAATCAAGTGGAAATAGGTAAAAAATACTGTTATCCAAGTCGAAAAAATCTAGTTTAAGAAGGACTAAAAAGACAATTATAAAAGTTATTAAAATATAGTGTAAAAAAAGACTTAAAAGACCGTTATCAAGGTCGAAAAAATCTAGTCTATGTAGGCCTAAAAAGACAGTTATGAACGTCGACAAAATCTAGCAGAAGAAAAACTAAAAACCCGTTTTCAAAGTCAACCAAATCTAGTGGAAAAAGCACTAAAAGGACCCTTATCAATGTCAATAAAATAATGTGAAAGGAAGAATAAGAGACCGTTATAACAGTCGACAAAATATAGTGGAAGGATGACTAAAAAGACCGTTATTAAAGTTAACAAAATCTAGTGCAATTGACTTTGAAAACGGGTTTTTAGTTTTTCTTCTGCTAGATTTTGTCGACGTTTCATAACTGTCTTTTTAGGCCTACATAGACTAGATTTTTTTCGACCTTGATAACGGTCTTTTAAGTCTTTTTTACACTATATTTTAATAACTTTTATAATGGTCTTTTTAGTCCTTCTTAAACTAGATTTTTTCGACTTGGATAACTGTATTTTTAGCTCTATTTCCACTTGATTTTCTTGACTTTGATAACGGGTTTTTAGTTTTTCTTCCATTAGATTGTGTCGACTTTCATAACTGTTTTTTAAACCCTCTTAGACTAGATTTTTTTACATATAACGGTCTTTTTATTCTTTCTTACACTAGATTTTAATGACTTTCATAATTGTCTTTTTAGTCCTTCCCCGTTATCAAAGTCAAAAAAATCAAGTGAAAAAAGGGCTAAAAATACCGTTATCAAAGTCGAAAAAAATATTATAAGAAAACCAAAAAGAACGTTATGAAAGTCGATAAAATCAAGTGTAAGAAAGAATAAAAATACCGTTATCAAATTCGAAAAAAATCTTGTCTAGGAAGGACTAAAATAACAATTATGAACGTCAACAAAATCTAGTAGAAGAAAAACTAAAAACCCGTTTTCAAAGACAACAAAATCTTGTGGAAAACGGACTAACTGACCCTTATCAAGGTCAACAAAATCTAGTGGAAGGAGGACTAAAAGACGAATATAACAGTCGACAAAATATA
>NW_013834584.1:0-414 GCF_000517525.1 Limulus polyphemus
GATGAGCATTGTGGTAGGTTAAATACATTTAGAGGATGAGTATTGTGGTGTGTTAGACACGTTCAGAGGATGAGTATTGTGGTGTCTTAGACACGTTTACGGGATGAGTATTGTTTTGGGTTAGACACGTTTAGAGGATGAGTATTGTGGTGTGTTAGACACATTTAGAATATAAGTATTGTGTTGTTAGCCACGTTTAAAGGATTAGTATTGTGGTGTGTTAGACACGTTTATAGGATGAGTATTGTGGTGTGTTAGACACGTTTAGTGGATGAGTATTGTTGTGTGTTAGACACGTTTAGAAGATGAGTATTGTGGTGTGTTAGACACTTTTAGAGGATGAGTATTGTTGTGTGTTAGACACATTTAGAATATAAGTATTGTGATGTTAGCCACATTTAGAGGATGAGCATT
>NW_013834585.1:0-414 GCF_000517525.1 Limulus polyphemus
ATCTAGATTTTGTCGATATTGATAACGTTGTTTTAGTCCTTCCTCCGCCGGATTTTCTTAACATTTATGACGGTCTTTTTAGTCCTTCTTCCACTATATTTTGTCGACTGTTATAACGGTCTTTTAGTCCTCCTTCAACTAGATGTTGTTGACATTTATAAGTGTCCTTTTAGTCCGTTTTCCACTAGATTTTTTTGACTTTGTAAACGGGTTTTTAGTTTTTCTTCTGCTAGATTTTGACGACTTTCATAACAATCTTTTTATGCCTTCTTAGACTAGATTTTTTCTACTTTGGTAGCGGTATTTTTAGTCTTTCTTACCCTAGATTTTAATCACTTTCATAATTGTCTCTTTAGTCCTTGTTGTACTAAGTTTTGTTGTCATTGAAAACGGAATATTTAGTCTTTCCTCTGC
>NW_013834586.1:0-413 GCF_000517525.1 Limulus polyphemus
GAATACAAGAAGGGAAACAATGCCTCTGTAGCCACAAAGAATATTAAAGAAGTTTATGGAAATGTTTTGAAAGTTTATAAGTGTCAACGATGGTTCAGCAAATTTCATTCAGGTGACTAGCCGTAAAAACTGTGAAGATGGGGCCAACATGCTGGAATTGATATTGATGCTCTGAAGATGCTTGTTGAGTCTAACACAAGACAACACAGTTGCAAAATGGCCCTGAAATTGCATGTTTCTGATGAAACAATACATCTAAGGAACATGGGAAAACTCCATAAAGAAGGTGGTGCCTCACAAACTCTCTGATGATCAATGTTTCCAACGTGTGAACATTGCTTTGTCTCTTTTGGTGCGTAGTGTGCATGAACCATTTTTGGACAGAATTGTCACCGGTGATGAAAAATGGATTC
>NW_013834587.1:0-414 GCF_000517525.1 Limulus polyphemus
TATTTTACAAGCTGAAACACCCGTCAATTGATGAGGAATGTTTAAACTTAATTAAAGCATTGTAAGTTTAACAACAATCATATATTTCAAAGTAATAACTTGAACATAAACTTTTTTTCAAAATTTTAAAATTATAAAAATGATTCTTCGTAAACGACATTTTTTGTTTGCTTTTCATCTACCAACAAATAAAGATTTTGAGGTGATCCCACCCTTGAATACCCTACATCCCATTGGTTGAGAAACAATCCAACAACTTTCATACTTTGATCTTGAATCCCTTTAGAATATCCAACATTGTCAAAAGCGTTAACCTGTCAAGATTGTTTGAGATTGACTCAATAGGCTGGGAGTAATTAACCCACTGACCTTACAAAATAAAAATAGGTTCAATTTTGATTTCCTTAGGATATA
>NW_013834588.1:0-414 GCF_000517525.1 Limulus polyphemus
TATCTCCTTTAAAACAAACAGTAGGAAGGTAAAACTCTGCATATTACTACGCAACGTTAAAGTGTACCTACATACCAAATTTGGTGAAGAATCATCAATTTAGGACCCTCTGGTAACAAGAAATCGAAAAGCAATTAGTAACCAGAAGCTTCACTGCAGTACACATACGCTTTCAGAAAAACCAATAAAAGAGTAACATAAAACGACCACAAAAGTCGCAAAAATGATAATAGAAGGCTAGAATTTTGCATGTAAATACGCAAGTATGCAACTAACGTTGATATAAAATTTGGAAATGATCCGCCCAAATGGAACGCCGTACTGGTACAAAACGCAAAACCTTCCATATCTCCTTTAAAACAAACAGTAGGAAGGTAAAACTCTGCATATTACTACGCAACGTTAAAGTGTACC
>NW_013834589.1:0-415 GCF_000517525.1 Limulus polyphemus
GGTGTGCACATTTTTGTAGGTAAAGTTGAAAGTAAAACTGGAATGTTCTATTGGTGATTATTTAGATAAATGTAATAAACATCAATTTTGTTTGTTTCTAATTTTTGTGTATGTTTTTTTGGGGGGGGAGAACCCAGTCCTGGATAAATTTTACTACCCGTGCATCCCTAATTTTAATCTAAAAAATATGAAATTTTGAGCAGACTAAAGACACACCCTACCTACTTGAAATATTGGTTCAAAAGAAAGAAATGGTGTCCAAGCCCTTTCAAATGCCTGAGAAAGCCACTAGGAGGACATTCTGAGCTTCTGGTTGGTTATTCATGTAATATATAGAAGTAAGCATATATGAGGAAGCATTTCCAAAAATGGTATGATGTGGGCAGGGTGCCACTGTTTGATTTATTACATGAGC
>NW_013834590.1:0-414 GCF_000517525.1 Limulus polyphemus
TAATGCAGTGACCAGCTACTAAAACTACTAAAATAATGTAGAGACCAGCTACTAAAACTACTAAAATAATGTAGAGACCAGCTACTAAAACTACTAAAATAATGTAGAGACCAGCTACTAAAAATAATGCAGAGACTAGCTACTTTTATTGTTTGTTTCTTATTGAGCACAAAACTACATAATGTTTATATTGCAAGGCTAAGATATGAGGTTCGAGTTCCCGCGATGAACAGAGCGTTGATAGACCACTGTGTAGCTATGCTTTAAAACAATAGCAACGCTTATTTCGCTAGGGCTATTGGTATTCTCGGCCTTCAGTCGAGTGTTGACCCAGATATCTACGAACAAGGAAGCTACGTGAAGTTGGGTCTGAAAACAAAATTAATTTGTGTGAGTTTTAACACCATTTGTACG
>NW_013834591.1:0-1023 GCF_000517525.1 Limulus polyphemus
TGTGTCACTATAATTTCTATCAAACAGAATACCCGTCACCCTCAGGATGTTTTTTCCCTTAGTGTACGATCACAAGTTCCACGTTTCAGTATCACACTTCTGATAGGGTGAATCTAGGTAATATCCAATAAATACTCTTCGACATTTCGATCTGTGTTGTTTCAAACAAACTCTCTGTGTTACTCAACATCTGTTTGTTTCATTAGAAATATGTGTAGTAGTAAAGATTCCGTTGATAATAATCCATTGAAGACAACAATCAGTGATACTATAAGGGAATGATCATAAAAAAAAAGATGATTCAATTCTCGTGTATTGTGACATCTGTAAGACTCTATCGATTTCTTTGTGTAATAATGAGTCAGTCCACTCAGCGACAAGTTTCATATACTTATGGACAAACTCTCATGTTTTGCCATGAAAGAAAATTAAACGTTTAATTAAGTACTTGTGCAATATGTTCACGCTGTTGAAAAACATAGTATAATATCGTTATGGTGAACGTTTTCTGCTATGGTTGAAGGTATATTATAATTCCTTTGATGTTCTTTTTTAAAGAACGCATGTAAGAATGTTCACTCACTGCACCAATAACCTAACGTTTCGAATGAATATCTGTATGAAATCTGGAGACAAAGATGCAGGGTGTTCTTTCGTCGAGGGTTCATCTCTACAGGTCTCTAATCTTGAAGTGGTATACTAGAAGGAAGACATCTAGTTAACACCACCCGCCGCCAACTCTTTGTCATACCAAATAGTGGGATTTGACAATTACTCTTTTAACGTACCCATGGCCTATAACAAGATCCTAACCACATAATATCAGCCATTAACCAGTGTTCGGTCACTTCAACAACACCTAACTCTTAGAACCCCAAATAAACATCTGCAGTACATTTTGGAACCTGTGTAATGTATAAACACTTGAACTTTGAAAACCCTGCAAAATGTAGGACAGTATGAAGTAAAACGATAAAAAAAAAAACAACTTGAGTCAAATGATTAACCCAGCTAACGTATATT
>NW_013834592.1:0-819 GCF_000517525.1 Limulus polyphemus
ATAAAAAAAACAAAAAACACTCGAAGTGTAGAGTGTTTAATCACGGTTTATGGTATAGGTCGATTTTTACATCTGTAATGAAAGATACGTGTGTTGATTGGTCTTCAAAGATTACAGAAAAAGTTTCGTATTGTTCAGGAGTAAAACATATTGAAAATATAATCTTGCATAGACAACGGATTGGGCAAAAGTGAACGGATATGTTTGTAAGTCTGGTGAAAAAGTGATTTAAAAAATGTAATACCTTGATTCTTATACTTCTCTCGTCATCAAATCCAACCCACTGATCACCCAGATATGCATATGGTACTTTCATTTCATCGTCCCAAACATAGGTGGCGCCTTTCTTCAACATCTCGCAAACCTCGAAACACAAAAATTCTATCTGTTTTACACCGAAGATAATTCACAAAGTTCCACAAAATTAAACATACTCAAATTGTACATTGCAAACTCTTGTACATCAGTTTACAGACAAAGTTATCCTAGCTTGTCGTTAAATAAATCCTTCAAACTCTTTACACACTAACTTATCCCAGCTCATCGTTATAGTTTGCCTTTATTGTAAAATGTATATAACCACCAATGCGATTGAATTGAGATGTAGTTTAATTTCAACACTGACGTAAGAAACATATCAAAACTGAAACCAAACGATTCAAGTTATCTGAATATTCGGTAATCTCTGTTAAACATTTTATTAATTACACCTTTAAATTAAAATAACCTTAACTAAAGCCATTTTCCGTAATGAACTTCAAAATAATAAATTATTGTTAGATAGAAAGGATTTATTTAACGACAAGCTAGGATAACTTT
>NW_013834593.1:0-414 GCF_000517525.1 Limulus polyphemus
ACATTGTGTAGCTTTGTGAGTAAAAACAGACAAACAACAAACTGCCCTGTGGGGCTCAGTGGTAAGTCTGATATCACATTGTGTAGCTTTGTGAGTAAAAACAGACAAACAACAAACTGCCACTGTGGGGCTCAGTGGTAAGTCTGATATCACATTGTGTAGCTTTGTGAGTAAAAACAGACAAACAACAAACTGCCACTGTGTGCCTCAGTGGTAAGTCTAATATCATATTGTGTAGCTTTGTGAGTAAAAACAAACAAACAACAAACTGCCACTGTGTGCCTCAGTGGTAAGTCTAATATCACATTGTGTAGCTTTGTGAGTAAAAACAAACAAACAACAAACTACCACTGTGTGCCTCAGTGGTAAGTCTGATATCATATTGTGTAGCTTTGTGAGTAAAAACAAACAAAC
>NW_013834594.1:0-815 GCF_000517525.1 Limulus polyphemus
AAAACTTTAGAATGTTGAAAAGTATGTTGTATTTATTAAAAACAGAAATAGGATCTGGAATATATTTAATGTGTTGGCTAATGTCTTATATGTATTTTTAATGACACATGTAGCCATGTGTGGTCTAATGTCTTGCGTGTATTTTGAATGACACGTGTATTAATGTTTAGCCTAAATGATATGTGCATTAATTATTTCGATTTTTCAGCTCTATCATTATGTCTGCATATGAAAATCATAACATGAATATAACTGCGTCATAGCCTTCGATTTGACATTTTTGTACTCATCATCATTTAATAATAATCAAACTAAGATATGCATTTGACTTCATTTGAACAGTAATGTTCTAACATGACTAATATTCTGTGGTATTAAACAAGTGTCTGTATATGTATCAGTAATAAACATCAAATGGTTTTTGTTTGATATTTTGGAGTTACTATGCTTCAAAGTAAAAGTGTACTAAGACTTTAGTTTGTTAGCCATAATGAGGTTCGCCAGACATGCGAGCCACGCCATCATACGTTATAACTGGAAGTTATATTTAATTATAGATGTACTTTAAAAATGTAATTTTATATAGCGTCAATCTATAATTTATATCACACTTAGTGTGGGATTCATGTGCTGTAGTATGCAACATAATTCGTAACTTTGTGAAGTTTTACATTATATTTAGCTCTCCTTCTGAGAAACAATAGTGCTGACAGAGTTTCAAAAGTTGGTACCAGGAAAAGATCAGATCCTTATAAATTTATTTTTTTACTATACGATCCTTGGAAGAACTTAAAAGTCAGTAAGAAGTGAATACT
>NW_013834595.1:0-414 GCF_000517525.1 Limulus polyphemus
TACGAGTTATCACAGCAAGAAATATTAACAATATATGATTTGATGTCAATTAACTCAATGAATAATACGAGCTAACATAACAAGAAATATTAACAGTATATGACTTGATGTCCATTAACTCAATAAATAATACGAGTTAACACAGCAAGAAATAATAACAATATATGACTTGATGTCCATTAACTCATTAAATAATACGAGCTAATACAACAAGAAATATTAACAATATATGACTTGATGTCCATTAACTCATTAAATAATACGAGCTAATACAACAAGAAATATTAACAATATCTGATTTGATGTCCATTAACTCAATAAATAATACGAGCTAACATAACAAGAAATAATTACAATGTATGGTTTGATGTCCATTAACTCATTAAATAATACGAGCTAACACAAGAACAAATA
>NW_013834596.1:0-412 GCF_000517525.1 Limulus polyphemus
CTTAAAAGACCGTTTTCAAGGTCGAAAACATCTAGTCTATGTAGGCCTAAAAAGACAGTTATGAACGTCGAAAAAAATATAGTAGAAGAAAAACTAAAAACCCTTTTTCAAAGTCAACAAAATCTGGTGGAAAACGGACTATCGGACCCTTATCAAGGTCAACAAAATCTAGTTGAAGGAGGCCTGAAAGACGAATATCAGAGTCGAAAAAATATAGTGGAAGAATGACTAAAAGGACCGCCATTAAAGTTAACAAAATCTTGCAGAGGAAGGACTAAATATTCCGTTATCAATGACAACAAAATCTAGTGCAAGAAGGACTAAAAATACAATTAAGAAAGTCATTAAAATCTAGTGTAGGAAAGAATAAAAAGACCGTTATATGTAAAAAAAATCTTGTCTAAGAAGGCTT
>NW_013834597.1:0-414 GCF_000517525.1 Limulus polyphemus
ATAGTTTTGTACGAATTAGAAACTCAAATTACCGATATTGACAAGCTAGGATATAAAATAAAACCTCTTTATCTTTTCTATTTGCTAAGATATTGCTCATGTAATAAATAAAACAGTGGCACCCTGCTCACCTCTTTCTACTTTTGGAAATGCTCCTTTATATACATTTACTTTTATATATGACATGAATAACCAATCGGAAGCTCAGAATGTCCCCCCCAGTGGCTTTCTCAGCCATTTTAAATTCTTAGGATACCATTTCTTTCTTTTGAACCAAGATTTCAAGGAGGTAGGTTGAGTCTTTAGTCTGCTCAAAATTTCATATTTTTTTTAGACCCAAATATATCTTAGTTACTAAGTTTCATAAATTATAGTGGAATTCTATGGTATTGATATAGTAATATACGACTTTTT
>NW_013834598.1:0-658 GCF_000517525.1 Limulus polyphemus
GAGGGTGAAAACATAAATATGAGGAATGATGTCGTAATTGAATACAAGAGAATTAGAACCTAAGGCTGTAAATTATGTTATTTCATCCACAATGACGTATTGAGTTTATCCCAGAATCATATAGCTTGTGTGTTTTGAATTTCGCGCAAAGCTACACGAGGGCTATCTGCGCTAGTCGTCCCTAATTTAGATATGTAAGACTAGAGGGAAGGCAGCTAGTCATCACCACCCATCGTCAACTCTTGGGCTACTCTTTTACCAACGAATAGTGCGATTGACCGTCACATTATAACGCCCCCACGGCTGAAAGGGCGAGCATGTTTGGTGTTACGGGGATTCGAACCCGCGACCTTCAAAGTCCAAGACAGAGCTTTAGTGTTTGTTGTTTCTTGTTTTGGCTCCTGGATATGAACGTTTAGTGGGATGTATATCTTATATTCCTGTTATTCTGCTGTGTATTTCAAATTTAATCATGTACGCTGATATCTTTACTTCCGCTGATATCTTTATTTCTGTTTCGTCCTCGAATATCTTCATGCGCTTCTAATATCGATCTATTATAGTCACATATTTTGGTTTTTCAATCAAATCATGAACGCTTAATCTTTACTTCCGCTAGTATATTTACTTCCGCTAATATATTTACCTCCTCTAATAT
>NW_013834599.1:0-414 GCF_000517525.1 Limulus polyphemus
AATCAAGTTGCCAAACGGATTTCCCAAGCAAGATGACCAGTTAAATCTCATAGTAACGTTTCGTAATCTTCCTCAAGATAGTCACTTGTATTAAGATATAATCAAGTTGCCAAATGGATTTCCCAAGCAAGATGACCAGTTAAATCTCATAGTAACGTTTCGTAATCTTCCTCACGATAGTCACTTATATTAAGATATAATCAAGTTGCCAAATGGATTTCCCAAGCAAGATGACCAGTTAAATCTCATAGTAACGTTTCGTAATCTTCCTCACGATAGTCACTTGTATTAAGATATAATCAAGTTGCCAAATGGATTTCCCAAGCAAGATGACCAGTTAAATCTCATAGTAACGTTTCGTAATCTTCCTCACGATAGTCACTTATATTAAGATATAATCAAGTTGCCAAACGG
>NW_013834600.1:0-697 GCF_000517525.1 Limulus polyphemus
TGTCAAAAGTGTGTAGACAATTTTTGTTTTATTCTAAGTATCTAAGTAACTTTTTCAGTCGTTGGGAATGTTGTTTTGGATTATTTTGGGAAGTTGAATTCAAAGTTCATTCCACGTAACGATAAGATTAGTTACTGTTATTATCATGTGCTTCTCTCGGTTACTGTTATTATCATATGCTTCTCACTTTTCACAGTGTTTGCATTCTCTATTTACACACATTTTCAAGGTTCCGTCCAAGGCGGTGAGCAATGTTAGTTAAGATATTTAAGTTTAACGAACAATATTGTTTCTTCATTATTTCTAGTTCCTTGAAAGCATCAGCACGTCATAAGTGTTGGGGCTGTATCTCCAGTATCAATCTTATGAGATATTTTATTTGTTTAGCCTAAATCATAAGGTTTGCTGGAGAAGGTATCTTTATCTTCTATGAGCAAGTCACGTAATATCTGACATTGATCAACTGGAATACCTCTACAGCACTGGTCATATGGTTGTAAGCTGTTCTTATGTGAGGATTTGACATCAGACTTCCTACATTTTGCCTGAATGGTGACTACACCTGTTGTTCACTGATATGGAAGTATTGTTTGTAAACTTTCACCTGTAACAATAACCCATCCAGACTTGGCTCCAAATTTATGTTTTCTTACTTTCGTGTCCCCAGTGATGACATTTGATTTTTTTTGGTTCCACG
>NW_013834601.1:0-411 GCF_000517525.1 Limulus polyphemus
ACCCAACTTCTTCCCTACTGAAAAAAAAAAAATAATAATGAAAGGTAGCTCGTGCGGGAGGTACTACGTCAAACTCGATTTATGATGTCACATTTTAGTACACGTTATAGCACGTTTACGTTTAAAAGCTTTCTTCAGATATTTATGTTTGTTTGTTCTTGTTTTTCTCGGCTGGATCTGATTGATATCTTTTGTACAGAAGCACCTCTTCATTACCAATGCAGTGAAGAGTTAAAAAGCATGCTTGGGTTTTACAAATGGCGCATTTCTTTACGTTCTACCGTTCACTACAGCGGATCACCCAATATGAACTGGGTTTTACAATTGGCGCATTTCTTTACGTTCTATCGTTCACTACAGCGGATCACCCAATATGAACTGCGTTTTATAATTAGCGCATTTCTTTACGTT
>NW_013834602.1:0-412 GCF_000517525.1 Limulus polyphemus
TAGCCAATTTTTCTAAATGTGAACAGACACTTAAGGAAGGGGCATCGTTGGGTGTGTGTGCCAGGAGGTTGAGCCAGTCAATGTTAAAGCAAGAAATACAACTATAAAGAAAGGACATACACTTCCAGAACATTTACCTCACCTCTATAAGAAGAGCATAGTCCATTTGGCATCATCACAGGCTATTCAGGTAAAAGAACTTTTGGCAAACTATGCAGACGTCTTTTCGAAAGGAGATCATGACCTCGGCTGCACAAACCTTGTAGAGCACAGAATAAACACAAGCAATCACCGTCCACTAAAGATCCCTCAAAGAAGAATAGCTCCAGCAAAGCGACAAGAGATAGAGAAGGTCATGGATGGTCTGATTAAGGAAGGGATAGTCGAGAAATCAGATAGTCCCTGGTCAGCT
>NW_013834603.1:0-585 GCF_000517525.1 Limulus polyphemus
TTAAACACCTTAGGTCCTTATTAGTAGTTTATACGTTTGAATACACTAAACACCTTAGGTCCTTATTAGTAGTTTATACGTTTGAATACACTAAAGATCTTAAGTCCTTATCAGTAGTTTATACGTTTGAATACATTAAATACCTTAGGTCCATATCAGTGGTTTATACGTTTGAATACACTAAACACCTTAGGTTCTTATCAGTAGTTTTATACGTTTGAATACACTAAGCACATTAGGTCCTTATCAGTGGTTTATACGTTTGAATACATTAAACACCTTAGGCCCTTATCAGTAGTTTATACGTTTGAATTCATTAAACACCTTAGGTCGTTATCAGTAGTTTATACGTTTGAATACATTAAACACCTTAGGTTCTTATCAGTAGTTTTATAAGTTTGAATACACTACACACCTTAGTTCTTATCAGTAGTTTATACGTTTGAATACATTAAACACCTTATGTCCATATCAGTAGTTTTATACGTTTGAATACATTAAACACCTTAGGTCCTTATCAGTAGTTTATACGTTTGAATACACTAAACACCTTAGGTTCTTATCAGTAGTTTTATACGTTTGAAT
>NW_013834604.1:0-415 GCF_000517525.1 Limulus polyphemus
TGACTTACCTAAAGATACACTTATTTGTAGTCTTCTCTGCATATTTGATTATTTCCATTAACTTGACTTACCTAAAGATACACTATTTGTAGTCTTCTCTGCATATTTTGATTATTTCCATTATTATGACTTACCTAAAAATACACTATTTGTAGTCTTCTCTGCATATTTTGATTATTTCCATTATCCTGACTTACCTAAAGATACACTATTTGTAGTCTTCTCTGTACATTTTGATTATTTCCATTATCCTGACTTACCTAAAGATACACTATTTGTAGTCTTCTCTGCACATTTTGATTATTTCCATTATCCTGACTTACCTAAAGATACACTATTTGTAGTCTTCTCTGTACATTTTGATTATTTCCATTATCCTGACTTACCTAAAGATACACTATTTGTAGTCTTCTCT
>NW_013834605.1:0-649 GCF_000517525.1 Limulus polyphemus
TAACTTGGCTTTGAAGCTAAAAAACATGTCGATGTCCTTTTTAACACCTTCCACATTTGCATACGTTTTCCCATTAAGATGGTGTTAAAGCGAGCGAAAAATATGGTAATCTGATGGTGCCATATCTGAAGATCATGGTGGTTGGGAAGAACTTCCCAATCAAACTTCATAGTCTTGTGTTGCGTCAAATGTGCCACATGTGGACGTGCATTATCGTGGAGAAGAAGAACACCTTTCCGATTGACGATTGAAGGGCGTTTCTGATGAATGGCTTGATTTAAACGTTCAAGTTGCTGACTATAGATCTCTGCATTGACAGTTCGCTGTAGATTGAGGAGTTCGAAATGAATTACTCCTTTGATGTCCTACCAAATGCAAAGCATCACTTTCTGCAGATGGAGTCCAGGTTTTGGGGTCGGAAGTGGTTTCATTGTTTTTGGCGTTTAATATTCGCATAGAGAATCCATTCTTCATCACCAGTGACAATTCTGTCCAAAAATGATTCACGCGCATTACGCGCCAGAAGAGACGAATCAACGTTCACATGTTGGAAACAATGATCACCGGAGAGTTCGTGAGGTACCCAAACACCTTCTTTATGGCGTTTTCCCATATTCCTTAGATGTTTACGTATTGTTTCATGAGAGAT
>NW_013834606.1:0-436 GCF_000517525.1 Limulus polyphemus
CTTATTGACAGTACACAGTATCGTTAATTCTTGTGTCTTCTTATTGACAGTACACAATATCATTAAATCTTGTGTCTTCTTATTGACATTTCAAAGTATCGTTAAATCTTGAGTCTTATTATTGACAGTACACAGTATCGTTAAATTTTTTGTCTTCTTATTGACAGTACACAGTATCGTTAAATCTTGTGTCTATTTATCGATAATACACATTATTGTTAAATCTTGAGTCTTCTTTATGACAGTACACATTATCGTTAAATCTTGTGTCTTCTTATTGACAGTACTCAGTATCGTTAAATCTTGTGTCTTCTTATTGACAGTTCACAATATTTTTAAATATTGTGTCTTCTTATTGACAGAACACAGTATTGTTAAATCTTGAGTCTTCTTAATTACAGTACACAGTATTGTTAAATCTTGTCTTTTTATTGAC
>NW_013834607.1:0-603 GCF_000517525.1 Limulus polyphemus
ACACACACACACACACACACTATTCATGAACAGGATATTGACATAAAGTACACACAAGCTAATAAGGGGAAGTCGTGATAATAAAACAAACTGAAATATTTTAATAAAACCGTTTTTAATTGAAATTCAAGTTAAACCAACCCCGTTTTTAATTGAAATTCAAGTTAAACCAACATAATCTGGTGTTAGATATTTAAAAAAAATAATATCAATACCTGTAGCTTAAGATTGGAAAGCATTAACACAGTATATACTTGACCATCATGAAAGACAGTGCCACATTCATGGTAAACTCAGTTGATCAATACCTGCCCATAACGTGGTGACATTTGTGATTGAAACACACTTATTGTATGTAAAGTGAAGTTATGACTCATAAAACGACCAATTTTCGGTTTATTTAACGTAGTCAAACAAAAGATAGAAGTTGAAATAAAAATTAGAGCACCATAACGTCACAAATTCAATAAAACGCAGTAAACCAAGACAAACGGTATTACGATTCATTTGCTTCAATTAATGATATCACACTTTCATTGCGTAAAACTTAACTAGATTTGAAAATGACTAGGTAATTATGTTCTTTATTTTTCTGAATTATTT
>NW_013834608.1:0-414 GCF_000517525.1 Limulus polyphemus
CTAAATATCCCATCGATCTAAAAGCCCACGAAAGTATAAAATCTATCTACATAAAGATCCCATCGATCTAAAATTCCACGAAAGTATACAATCTATCTACATAAAGTTCCCATCGATCTAAAATTCCAGGAAAGTATACAATCTATCTACATAAAGATCCCATCGATCTAAAATTCCACGAAAGTATACAATCTATCTACATAAAGATCCCATCGATCTAAAAGCCCACGAAAGTATAGAATCTATCTACATAAAGATCCCATCCATCTAAAATTCCACGAAAGTATACAATCTATCTACACAAAGATCCCATCGATCTAAAAGCCCACGAAAGTATAGAATCTATCTACATAAAGGTCCCATCGATCTAAAAGCCCACGAAAGTATAAAATCTATCTACACAAATATCCCATC
>NW_013834609.1:0-414 GCF_000517525.1 Limulus polyphemus
GTAAACTTGTAACTCTTCACCAAATCATTTCTTACTTATTTATTAAGTGTGGATGTGTAAACTCGTAACTCTTCACCAAATCATTTCTTACTTATTTATTAAGTGTGGATGTGTAAACTCGTAACTCTTCACCAAATCATTTCTTACTTATTTATTAAGTGTGGATGTGTAAACTTGTAACTCTTCACCAAATCATTTCTTACTTATTTATTAAGTGTGGATGTGTAAACTTGTAACTCTTCACCAAATCATTTCTTACTTATTTAGTGTGAATGTGTAAACTTGTAACTCTTCAACAAATTATTTCTTACTTATTTATTAAGTGTGGATGTGTAAACTTGTAACTCTTCAACAAATTATTTCTTACTTACTTATTTAGTGTGGATGTGTAAACTTGTAACTCTTCAACAAACT
>NW_013834610.1:0-414 GCF_000517525.1 Limulus polyphemus
ATTTCTCTCATGAAACAATATGTAAACATCTAAGGAATATGAGAAAACCCCATAAAGAAGGTGTTTGGGTGCCTCACAAACTCTCTGATGATCATTGTTTCAAATGTGTGAATGTTGCTTCATCTCTTCTGGTGCGTAATGCATTTTTGGACAGAATTGTCACCAGTGATGAAAAATGGATTCTCTATTTGAATACTACATGCCAAAAACAATGGCTCAGTCCATCTGCAGAAAGTGATGCTTTACATTTGGTGGGACCTCAAAGGAGTAATTCACTTCAAACTCCTCAACCCACAGCGAACTGTTAATGCAGAGATCTATAGTCAGCAACAAGAACATTTTAAATCAAGCCCTACATCAGAAATGCCCCTCACTCGTCAATCGGAAAGGTGTTCTTCTCCAGAACAATGCACA
>NW_013834611.1:0-1492 GCF_000517525.1 Limulus polyphemus
TAACGATATCAATGTTTTCCTTTGGTATTTACTGTTATTAGTGTATTTAAAGCTAAATACTTGTTATTTGGTTTAGAAGATTTCATTCAGCAAACTATATATTTTTTATGTAATTAGCTATAGATCCACGCGTTTTCACTTGTTCAGAACATTCGTTAGGTGTTAACCATAACAAATCTTGTTGTACTAAATAGCTTATATAAATAGTATTAAACAGCAGAAGAACTATTTTATTTGTATTTCTAATACAATATTGCGAACAGCCTTTTCTGATTTTGTATCTATAAATTCTTTTAGAAGTGTATAGAAAATTTGAATATTTAGAAAATGCACGAGACTATTTATCGTTACAAATAATTGTATGTTTTACGTGACAATCAACATTATTTTGATTTTGCAAATTTCCACTCATACATGGTGTGTTCTCTTTAGTTAATTATCGTTTAAGAATGTTTCCAGCGTCTACATCTTTGTTGGCGCATTTGGAAAGTCATTTTCAGAAATATATATATCTAGCATATTTTTCAAGTGGTTATGTCGTTTCCAATTTGTTCACGTCATTTATCTTTTTAACATGTTTATTTTAATATTTATTGTTTTGTCGTAATACTTCCTTTAATGTATTTTCTGTAAGTATGAAATAGCATGTTTTTAACAGTAAATACCAAAGGTTAGTGTATTTAAAGCTTAATACTTGTTATTTGGTTTAGAAGATTTCATTCAGCAAACTATATATTTTTTTATAATTAGCTATAGATCCAAGCGATTTCAGTATGTTCTGAACACTATTTATATAAGCTTTTTAGTACAACAAGATTTGTTATGGTTAACACCTAACGATATCAAACACCAGAAGAACTATTTTATTTGTATTTGTAATACAATATTGAAAACAGCCTTTTCTGATTTTGTATCTCTAAATTCTTTTAGAAGTGTATAGGAAATTTGAATATTTAGAAAAAGCACAAGACTAGTTATCGTTACAAACAGTTGTCACGTAAAATAGACAAGAAACTTTTACTTTGATTTTGCAAATTTACACTCACACATGGTGTGTTCACTTTAGGTAATTATCGTTTAAGAATGTTTCCAGCGTCTAAATCTTTGTTGGCACATTTGGAATGTCGTTTTCAGAAATATAAATATTGCTAATTTTTCAAGTGTTTATATCGTTTCCAGTTTCTTCACGTCAATTACCGTTTTTAACATTTTTCTATTTATTGTTTTTATCGTAATACTCCTTCCTTTAATGTATATTCTGTAAGTATGATATAGCATCTTTTACTTTTGTATTTACTGTTATTAGTGTATTTAAATCTTAATTCTAGTTAATTGATTTAGAAGATTTCGTACAGCAAACTATATATTTTTTATTATTAGCTTTAGATTCACGGGTTTTCACTATGTTGTGAACACTGTGTTCTGAACACTATTATATAAGCTATTTAGTACAACCAGATTTGTTATGGTTAACACCTAACGATATCAAACA
>NW_013834612.1:0-408 GCF_000517525.1 Limulus polyphemus
ATACTACATTAGTGGACAATACCTCGGTCAAGTTAAACGTGACTCTTCTAGCTTATATACCACATTAGTGGACAATACATCAGTCAAGTTAAACGTGACTCTTCTAGCTTATATACCACATTAGTGGACAATACATCAGTCAAGTTAAACGTGACTCTTCTAGCTTATACCACATTAGTGGACAATACCTCGGTCAAGTTAAACGTGACTCTTCTAGCTTACATACCACATTAGTGGACAATACCTCGGTCAAGTTAAACGTGACTCTTCTAGCTTACATACCACATTAGTGGACAATACATCAGTCAAGTTAAACGTGACTCTTCTAGCTTACATACCACATTAGTAGACAATACCTCGGTCAAGTTAAACGTGACTCTTCTAGGTTACATACCACATTAGTGGACA
>NW_013834613.1:0-413 GCF_000517525.1 Limulus polyphemus
TTGGCGGTGGGTGGTGATGACTAGCTGCCTTCCCACTAGTTTTACACTGCTAAATTAGGGATGGCTAGCGCAGATAACCCTCGTGTAGCTTTGCAAACAAACAACTTTAAATAAAACACTTTTAAATCTGTATACGATAAAATTTAAATAATGAATTCAATAATATTCATACAATTAAGTAAAATGACAAAGGGGAATTGAAACGTAACATTTGTTGTTGTTGTTAAGCGCAAAGCTACCTTTGTTCTGCCCACTACGGATATCGAGACCCGAATTTTAGAATGTCATTGATATCTTTTGTAACATTTCATCTCGATCCCTCCTAAATATGGTGATAAGTTTCTGTAACATTTCGTCTCGATCCCACCTAAATATGGTGATGAGTTTCTGTAACATTTCATCTCGATCCCACC
>NW_013834614.1:0-414 GCF_000517525.1 Limulus polyphemus
TCCTCTTGTTTTTGTATTGCTGCCATCAAATCTGCTAAGCAATAGTTTGATTTTCCGCCTCTCGTTTCCATTTTTCGTCTCTCTTTTTTTTTCTATCCCACTCTCTGACACCAATTTGTTACGTTTCCGTTTGTTAATTGATTTTTTCCGTAACTTCGTTCCAACGAAACTATAACGACACAAGTCTTTACTTAATAAAACTGGTTTATTCTTTCCGAATATAACTCTGCGATACACTTAATCTCAATACTCGCGCTAAAACAACACTGTGACGAACGAACGTTAACTTCAACAATACCCTGTGACTGCAGTTCAATTACTCACTGTCTATACACACACATTACCTTTCCGCGTCACGTTTTCCCCTCTTATATATACCAGCCTACCCTACTAGTAAATACTAGAGCATTCGCC
>NW_013834615.1:0-413 GCF_000517525.1 Limulus polyphemus
AAAGAACAACCAGCGGGCATAAATGAAGAGAGAGCAGTAGTTACTTTGAGTTCCGTGTAATTTACGATAGTGTTAGTTTCGAGCTAGTGAGCTGTAAAGTGTGTGTTTTGCACTCGTCGAGAGTGAAGTTATCGAGATTGTGAATCGCTGTGATTTGTAGCATGTATTTTAAAAGTTGTTAAGTTTAAAGTGACGAGAAGCATACTGATTGTGAAACTACTGTGTACTAAAAGTTTTTATTAATGAAGAATAAACTGTTTTAATGAAGAAAGGACTTGTATCACTGAAGATCCTCGAAAATAATTTCTACCAGAAACAAACAAACAAGCAGATACGTTACAAATTGGTGTCAGAGAGTGGGGCGAAAAAAAAGAAGATAGAAACGATAAGTGGCAAATCAAACTACAACTTAG
>NW_013834616.1:0-409 GCF_000517525.1 Limulus polyphemus
TTTAAAACACATAATGACCCTCATATGAACACAACTATCACCTATATTATGTTTAAAACACATAATGACCCTCATATGGACAACTATCACCTAGATTATTTCCAAACATATAACGACCCTGATATGGACACAACTATCACCTAACTTATGTTTAAAACACATAATGACCCTCATATGGACACAACTAACACCTAGAATATGTTTAAAACACATAATGACCCTCATATGGACAACTATCACCTAAATTATGTTTAAAACACATAATCATCCTGAAATGGACACAACTATTACCTAGATTATGTTTAAAACACATAATGACCCTATATATGGACAAGTATCACGTATATTATGTTCAAAACACATAACGACCCTCATATGGACACAACTATCACCTAAATTATGTTTAAAA
>NW_013834617.1:0-464 GCF_000517525.1 Limulus polyphemus
CATTTTTCTATAGAGTGTCCTCTCTCTGGAGCTTCTGAACATTGATATATAACACTTATATCACGTTTCAGTTTTACATTTTTCTATAGAGTGTCCAGAGTTTGTGCTCACATTTTTGTATCTTTACTCCTTTATTGATTCCTCCGTGGGTCAGCGGAAAATTTAAGGATTTAAAAGGATAAATTCCGGGTTCGAGCCCTCTAAGTGAACATCGAGCAGATTGCCTACTCTGTAACTTCGTCTCCCCCCCAGTGGCACGGCGGTATGTGTGCGGACTTACAACGCTAGAAACTGGGTTTCGATACCCGTGGTGGGCAGAGCACAGATAGCCCATTGTGTAGCTTTGTACTTAACTTCAAGCAAACAAACTGTAGCTTCGTGCTAAAACAAAGAAACAAAACGAAACTCCTATTTTTACCGACTTTTAAGAGGAACCTTAAGTTTAATTAGTCAATATTCCAATG
>NW_013834618.1:0-413 GCF_000517525.1 Limulus polyphemus
AGTACCATTATCACAGTAATATCCTACTAGTACTATTACTATTAATAGCGGTAATACTATTATTAATATTTGTGACAGTGTTTAGTATTACTAACGTCATTATTCTATATTATTATATAAATTATAATATAATACACTGCTGTAGTAATAGTACTAGGTACAGTACAGTCATATTAACTCGTACTGGTAGGCCAGAATTCATGCAATTAACAATTTTCAATAGACAGTGACAGTGATTATTTGCAAATAGTAACTATGTAGATGAGGTAATAAAATAAAAATCAAGTCGAGAACAACAACAAAATTTTATAAATGAAAACGTCTCACCAAGCATTGGCTATTATATTATTTCTTTGTCAATGTTCCCATCTTCATTAAAAGGCGTAAGATGACAAACACAAGATCTTAAAGAA
>NW_013834619.1:0-682 GCF_000517525.1 Limulus polyphemus
AAAAGCGTAAGTTAGTAACTTATAGGACAAGCAATTAACCAGTTGAGGAATTTGGAGCTGGGATTTGCAAAGAGATAGTTCTTTTCGTTCCTAGTCATACTTCAGTTCTGTCAGCGTGGAATTAAATAAAACTGAACTGTTTCATGGCTCATTAAACATTCATAAGAAAAATGTTTCCTAAGCATTGGTTCTGTTCCTCGCTATGGAATCGTAGATGTCCAGATTTCGATTAATTTTGTGGAAAGGGAAGAAACGAGTCAAGTGTAAAGATAATCAGATTTCTTATTCTCTATTACTGACTAGTTAGACAGAAAATTGTTTTTAAGTGCCTCAAGAACTCACTGACAAGATGCGAAGTCAAATGAAAGAAGATTATTAGCTGCTAGGTACCAGCAGATATTTTGAGACATAATGAGAGACTGTTAGGCACCATCAGATATTGTCAGGCATAATTAGAGACTGTTAGGCACCAGCAGAGACTGTTAGGTCCCAGCAAAGAGTGTTAGGCACCAGCAGATATTGTCAGGCATAATTAGAGACTGTTATGAACCTGCAGAATATCATATGTACCAGAAGAGACTGTTAGGTACCAGCAGAGACTGTTAGGTACCAGAAGAGACTGTTAGGTACCAGAAGAGACTGTTAGGCACCAGCAGAGACTGTTAGGTACCAGCAAAGAGTC
>NW_013834620.1:0-414 GCF_000517525.1 Limulus polyphemus
AACATATACACATTTGTCTAACCTATTAACAAGCTTTAAACAAAGCTGTAGCAACACGAACATATACACATTTGTCTAGCCTATTAACAAGTTTTAAACAAAGCTGTAGTAACACGAACATATACACATTTGTCTAACCTATTAACAAGATTTAAACAAAGCTGTAGTAACACGAACATATACACATTTGTCTAACCTATTAACAAGCTTTAAACAAAGTTGTAACAATACAAACATATGCACAAGCTTAACAAGCTTTAAACAAAGTTGTAGTAACACGAACATATACACATTCGTCTAACCTATTAACAAGCTTTAAACAAAGCTGTAGCAACACGAACATATACACATTTGTCTAGCCTATTAACAAGCTTTAAACAAAGCTGTAGCAACATGAACATATACATATTTGTC
>NW_013834621.1:0-411 GCF_000517525.1 Limulus polyphemus
TGCTTCTGTTACTTCTTTGTGATGTAGCACCTGATACTCACAAGGGTTTGCTGAGATGCAGAATCTATAACAAAGTTGCACTTTTTGGCCAACCAGCTTTCCTGTCATGTAGACACTATGTGTGATTGCCATTTTACACTTAGCTAGTTGGACCTTTAACGATGGGGGTTGGTGGGCGTCCCTCAGCACCAACCATTACTGGTTCCCGAAGCTGACTTATTGGTAGTATTCTTTTTACACTGGCTCCTCATATGTCCTTGCTATCCAGAGTTCCAACAAGGTTTCTGGGTAGCAGCCTTTCTTGCCGTGGTATCTTCCCTGTGACGAAGTTGCCGGCATTGAGCTCTCTTGTGCCCAGGTTTGTTACAGTACCAACAAAGTCCCTCAGACTTCTCTGAGAGCTGCCCTTTC
>NW_013834623.1:0-413 GCF_000517525.1 Limulus polyphemus
CTCGTTGGCTTCTGCTTCACGTGGGTTTCATCTACTTCATCAGGAAATGTCCTATCATCGGCAACAGTCACATCAGTGGTAGCAACTTCATCAAGAGCTTCACCGTTTCCCTTCTCAAAACTGAGTAGAGTTTCTTCTTCGACGGTGGCTCCTTCAGGTGTCACATCTTCAGCAGCGTCATTTGTTCTGTGGTCCACTTCGTCCCAACTGAAATGCCCTGGACCGTGATAACGCCAAAGCCTGTTGTCATGCACCACTTTTGGTTTACCTCGCCGACCACATTTTACCCGGAAAGTCACGTCTGAGAGACGATCCACTATGTCATATGGGCCTTCCCATGGAGAAGACAACTTAGGAGACTTCCCTTTGGTCTTCCTGGGATTATACAACCACACCTTGTCTCCTGGTTTAAA
>NW_013834624.1:0-414 GCF_000517525.1 Limulus polyphemus
ACGGACTTGGAATCGCCTGTTCTGTAAAAAATTGTGGATAAAAATGGGTAAATGGCCACGCAAACCATAGGAGTGGAGGTCCTGCAAAATTCCGTACCTCCACGTAGTGTCATAAGCCTTCTCAAGATCGAAGAACACAGAAACAAGGTGTTCTCTCTTGAGAAAGGCTTCCCTGATCGACGTTTCAAGTTGAATCAGATGATCCATGGTGGATTGATTGGGTGGGTGAGAGGATCATGTTTGATTCCAGGAACCAAACAAGACGAGCATTAACCATCCTCTCTAGAACCTTACAAAGACAACTAGTCAAAGCGATGGGATGATAATTAGAAGGAATCTTGGGATCCTTCCCAGGTTTGGAGAAAGGGAGGAGGCTTATGGATCATCTGATTCAACTTGAAACATCGATCAGGG
>NW_013834625.1:0-414 GCF_000517525.1 Limulus polyphemus
ATAAACAAACAAAAAATCAAGGAATCCATCTTGATTGAACAAAACAACCCTACTCTAAACCAACACCCCGGGGTGCCTAGATACCTCTTCTAAGTTTCACAACAGTTCTGGTCATGTGACTTCTTTGTTCAATACTGTATATATATATCCGTGTCAGTGTAAATTACTTGTACCTGATGATGACAAAACCTTGTCAAAACGTTGTACATTTGCTGTTATGTTAAACTTATATTAAAATTTTTCTTCATTACCCATTCAAGCCGTCTCCAGCCATTAATAGTGTATAGAAACATTAATATTAAATAACAGCAACTGTCAACTTAACACTAGTTAACAGAAAAATAAGGACCATAATTACAGTTATATATTAAACTATGTCTCTGATAAATGTACCACAACACACACACCTGTCAC
>NW_013834626.1:0-414 GCF_000517525.1 Limulus polyphemus
ACGTCTTATATATTGTTACGTCTCCGTTTGTTAATTGATTTCCCGTAAATTCGTTCCGACTAAACTTTAGCGACACAAGTCCTTTCTTAATAAAACTGGTTTATTCTTTCTGAATATAACCTTACGATACACTTGATTCCAACATTCTCGCTAAAACAAACGCTATAACGAACTTCAACAATACGTCTCTGACTGCAAATCAATAACTCACTACGTACACACATTGTCACGTCACGCCGTGACCATCTTATATATATCAGACCACCCCCAATATAGTAAATGCTAGAGAACTCCCGAAGGAACGGGATAGTTCTAGAAAGCAGGTGGCGTGACACTACTCACGTGACCTCGCTGACGCAACACTGCCCCTCCTTAGTATTGTTCGTCCCGAACAATAGCCACATACAATAAACT
>NW_013834627.1:0-414 GCF_000517525.1 Limulus polyphemus
GCTGAAAGTGATGCTTTGCATTTGGTGGGACATCAAAGGAGTAATTCATTTCGAACTCCTCAATCCACAGCGAACAGTCAATGCAGAGATGTATAGTCAGCAACTGGAACATTTAAATCAAGCCCTTCATCAGAAACGCCCTTTACTCGTCAATCGGAAAGGTGTTCTTCTCCACAACAATGCACGTCCACATGTGGCACGTTTGACGCAACACAAGATTATGGAGTTCGGTTGGGAAGTTCTCCCCCACCCACCATATTCTCCAGATTACCATCATTTTCGTTCGCTGCAACACCATCTTAATGGGAAAACGTGTGGAAATGTGGAAGGTGTTAAAGAGGACATTGACATCTTTTTCGATTCAAAGCCAAGTGATTTCTTTAATCAGGACATTAACAACCTGACTGTAAGATA
>NW_013834628.1:0-413 GCF_000517525.1 Limulus polyphemus
GCAATGGGAGCAGTTGAAGCATTATCAAGTACTTTGGCCACTGTTTTCTTACATCACACAAAACAACTTGGCATAGTCATTTCCATATATAAGTTTGAATTTTGGCTTAAATATGTAGATGACGTTTTTTTGCGGCTTAACCTGTCGAGATGAACAAATAAAAACCCTTCACCATACACACATACAAAGACATACAATGTGATGGGTGGGTCTAACTGTGCATGTCATGGTCTTTTAGCAAGCTATTTTCAAAATTTAATTTAACTACTTTTTATTTATCTTATACTAATTAATACTACATAAAATCTTAGCTAATAATCAATATTTTAATAGTATATACGTTTTAAGTTCTTAATATTATAAGGCAATGTTTAAAGAAATCCTAAATTTAACCTAGTTGTGACACATGTGAC
>NW_013834629.1:0-414 GCF_000517525.1 Limulus polyphemus
GTTCAAGACATTAGAAGTACAGGATGATTGTTTGTTTGTTTGTTTTGAATTTCGCGCAAAGCTACACGAGAGCTATCTGCGCTAGCCGTCCCTAATTCAGCAGTGTAAGACTAGAGGGAAGACAGCTAGGCATCACCACCCACCGCCAAGTCTTGGGCTACTCTTTTACCAACGAATGATGGGATTGACCGTCACATTATAACCTCCCACGGCTGAAAGGGCGAGCATGTTCGGTGTGACGGGGATTCGAACCCGCGACCCTCAGATTGCGAGTCGCGCTCCCTAACCACCTGGCCATGCCGGGCCAGTACAGGATGAAACCATAGTCTCATACTCTTTTATATGTTAACCTGTAAGCAGTAATTTGTGACCAATTTTGACCTTTAGGACCATATAATAAGACGCAAAATATAC
>NW_013834630.1:0-413 GCF_000517525.1 Limulus polyphemus
GCGACAGAGAGTACATTATAACAGTATGCTAGACTGCTGCTTCAGTATTTAAGAAAGTAAAGATTATTGTTTATGTTTGTTGGGCATCAAGTGGCATTGATATTATTGTACAGAATTTGATTGATGGAATTGTTGGATTTGTTATTCGTTATTGATTTAAAATCTGGTCAGAATTTAGTTGGGGCAGGTTTTACTTTTTCCAGTGATTGGCATAGGTTTTCACAGTTGTTTTGATGTTCTTGATTGAGTTTTTTATCTCGTTGTTATTAACGTTAATTGTATTGAATATCCATTTATAAAAACTAAATTAGACTACGTTTCGAATACGGCAACGCCGTAACATGTCAAGTACTTTATCATATAAAATTCAATCATTTCAGGACAATACTTTAAAATAGCTCATAGACTTGCGA
>NW_013834631.1:0-414 GCF_000517525.1 Limulus polyphemus
AATAGACTACGTTATTTCGTGGAAGGCTAGTGACAAGTAGAATGATATACTACATTGTTACGTGGAAGAGTAGCGACAAGTGGATTAATAGACTACGTTATTTCGTGGAAAACTAGTGACAAGTAGAATGATATACTATATTGTTACGTGTAAGACTAGTGACAAGTAGAATTATATACCACATTGTTACGTGGAAGACTAGTGACAAGTAGAATTATGTACTACATTGTTACGTGGAAGACTAGTGACAAGTAGAGTTATATACTATATTGTTACCTGGAAGACTAGTGACAAGTAGGTATACTATATTGTTATGTCTTCGTGCAATAAATCTTCAGTATACTCTGTCCATCTTTTCAATATTCGTTCTCGTTCCATAATTACATGAATATATTTAGCTTTTATATATCCATT
>NW_013834632.1:0-414 GCF_000517525.1 Limulus polyphemus
CACTTATCAAATGATATATACAGAAACCTGGTTTTGTATGTTCAATAGTTAATATTATGGCGCATATTAAAAATTGTATTAAAGATATATAAGTATCGGTACATCGGTGCAATGTGTATTACGAAGTTCTTTTTTTTTTATTCCTGTAAACTCCCAGGAGTAAACTGCCGCAACAACACCTCGCCAACGGAAGGTGTTGTTGCAGTTACTTGTAGCAGGTTGTTTTTTTACGGGGTGGAGTTGCTAGCCCCGCGCCCAACCCCCCTTTCTCATCCTGGACTTGGGACCAGGCAAAGGCGGAGCTTGGCATATTTGGTGTGACGGGGATTCGAACCCGCGACCCTCAGATTACGAGTCGAGCGCCCTAACCACCTGGCCATGCCGAAGTTCTTATAGCAATAAAATAACTTTTAA
>NW_013834633.1:0-454 GCF_000517525.1 Limulus polyphemus
TTTTCTTACTGTGTACTGTCATTATCGTTGAATATTGTGTCTTCTTATTGACAGAACACAGTATCGTTAAATCTTGTGTCCTGTTATTGACAGGACACATTATTGTTAAATCTTTTGTTTTCTTACTGACAGTACACAGTATTATTAAATCTTGTGTCTTCTTATTGACAGTACACAGTATATTAAATCTTGTGTCTTCTTATTGACAGTACACAGTATCGTTAAATCTTGTGTCTTCTTATTGACAGTACACAGTTCGTAAAATCTTGTGTCTTCTTATTGACAGGACACATTATTGTTAAATCTTGTGTTTTTTTACTGTACAGTACACATTATCGTTGAATATTGTGTCTTCTTATTGACAGGACACAGTATCGTTAAATCTTGTGTCTTATTATTGACAGTGCACAGTATCGTTAAATCTTGTGGTCTTCTTATTGACAGCTACACAGTA
>NW_013834634.1:0-414 GCF_000517525.1 Limulus polyphemus
CATCCCCTCAACACCAACCACCACTGGCTTCACCGAGGCTGACTGATTGGTAGTATTCTTCTTACACTTCTTGCTCTCCAGCACTTCCAGCAACCTTTCTGGGTAGCAGCCTTTCCTGCCGTGGCATCTTTCCTGTGTTGAAGTTGCCGGCACTGAGCTCTGTTGTGCCCAGGTTTGTTACATTACCAGCAAAGTCCCTCAAATGTCTCTGAAAGCTGCCCTTTTCTGGCCTTGAATCCTGATGACTGTACCACCCTTGGTGCCTCTGTGCTGGACTTAACTTAGGATTCGAATTCAAGAACTCTGGCCATTGCATCCTGTGTGCTTGCTTTTCTTGTATCTTCAGTTGTGGATTGTCCAAGGCATCTACAAACTGATCCCTCAGCAACAGCTTGAGGATATCGGGTGGTGCAG
>NW_013834635.1:0-452 GCF_000517525.1 Limulus polyphemus
TGTTTCCTTTCTTGTTCTAGTTGCCACTGTTGTAATCTCTCTTCTTGTTTCTTTTCTCGTACTTCTTGTTTCGTTTCTTTTTCCTCCAACAACTGCTGTAATTTCTCTTCTTGTTTATTTTCTCGTTACAGCAGTTGTTGGAGGAAAAAGAAAAGAAACAAGAAGAATCTCTCTTCTTGTTTAATTTCTCGTTCTTCTTGTTTCTTTTCTTTTTCCTCTAACAACTGCCGTAATTTCTCTTCTTGTTTAATTTCTCGTTCTTCTTGTTTCATTTTGTTGTTCGAGCTGCCATTGTTGCAGGTTTTCTTGCAACTGCTGTTGTCTCTCTTCTTGTTTCTTTTCTCGTTCTTCTTGTTTCTTTTCTTGTTTATTTTGTTGTTCGAGCTGCCACTGTTGCAGGTTTTCTTGCAGCTGCTGTTGTCTCTCTTCTTGTTTCTTTTGCTCGTTCTTCT
>NW_013834636.1:0-414 GCF_000517525.1 Limulus polyphemus
AGCCTGTTGAACCACAGAAGTGTGTGGAGTCCCAAGGAGACTACATTGAGGGTGATTAGGTTTCCAATGCTCCAGGTATGCCAGTTTTTATTCCCGGGCCAAAGGTCGGATACTCTTCTCACAGGCCTCGTATATACAAGACTAACACATAACTAGTAAATGCTAGGGCATTCTTGAAGGAACAGGATATTTCTAGAAAACTGGTGGCGTGATACTAGTCACGTGACCTCGCTGACGCAACAGTATTTATAAGTCTCTGCCAGACCTTTCGTAGTTGTTCTCTTGCAACCTGATAATGTCAGGCTTACTATGGCTCGTTGTGTACCAACTGCAATGAAGAAATGTAGATAGCGGCACTACTTCAAAGCTCTGACGTATACTCTGTGACAGATTTTATTGGCCTTCATAGGTGGG
>NW_013834637.1:0-414 GCF_000517525.1 Limulus polyphemus
GGATTAGAGTATATTTTTTATGGGGGCGCCATCAGCAGATGATTTGCCCCAAAATTCCCTGATCTGATTTAGTTGAACTAGATACCTTCATCACCGCCATTTAGCATGAAGGAGAAGTTAGTTGTTACATATACACAATTTATTATTATTATTTTTATTATACTTTGGTTTTTTGTTGTTGTTAATTGTGTTACACTAAAAATCCTACAATGTCATGTTACTGGAAGAATACATATGGAAAAAATTTACATTTACATTTAGTTCTTCTCGACTGGGAGCGACTCCAGCCGTTGGAGACAAGGATAAAAGAAGTAGCCCTATTAGTAAAAAGAAAAGGACATTAAATTTTTATGTTATTTGTTATAACGAAGTTATATATTTCGGGATAGAGACAATTCGTAGTTAATAGAGAGA
>NW_013834638.1:0-414 GCF_000517525.1 Limulus polyphemus
AAGTAATTATTGTTACTTTATAGTTGTTTTTGTTACTTTATAGTTGTTTTTGTTACTTTGTAGTTGTTATTGTTACTTTATAGTTGTTATTGCTACTTTAAAGTCGTTATTGTTAAATTAAAGGAGTTCGGTAACAGATATAGACAGTCTATAGAAATAGTAGAGTTCAGTAACAGATATAGACAGTCTATAGAAATAGTAGAGTTCAGTAACAGATATAGACAGTCTATACAAATATTAAACTTCAGTAACAGATATAGACAGTCTATAGAAATATTAATCTTCAGTTACAGGTATAGACAGTCTATACAAATAGTAGAGTTCAGTAACGATCAGACTACTGTCACTTCACAACACCTTGTACGGTATACGGTCAGACTACTGTCACTTCACAACACCTTGTACGGTATACGG
>NW_013834639.1:0-413 GCF_000517525.1 Limulus polyphemus
TATGTTTTAATAAAGGTGGCTTCCAAAATATAGAGATGAAAGGTGGACAGACTATTTGCAATAATTTTAAACCTGCAATACGTGTAGTTGTCAGCACAAGTGGGTTCACTAGTAAATTCTGGCCAATCGCTGATTCACATTTTGGTGGTAGAACTTTTGTTTTACAGGAGTGACATGGTTTATTCTTTTCTTTCACACTCTTATTTCTTATGAATGTGGGTACATGTTGTTTAATTCTGTCCTGCAGTCTTTGTGAAGTACGAGCTACCTATCAACATTCGCAGTGACAAGAGAATTCATAAATAACCATACTTTTCTGTGTAGTAGATATCGCATCTTTGTGTGTTGTAGGCAACAGCTTATGTGTGTGGAATAGGCACAGTAGGGGTTCACTGCAGGAAAACATTTAGTAA
>NW_013834640.1:0-414 GCF_000517525.1 Limulus polyphemus
CACATTATCGTTGAATATTGTGTCTTCTTATTGACAGTACACAGTATCGTTAAATCTTGTGTCTTCTTATTGACAGTACACAGTATTGTTAAATCTTGTGTCTTTTTATTGACAGTACACAGTATCGTTAAATCTTGTGTCTTCTTATTGAAAGTACACAGTATCGTTAAATCTTGTGTCTTCTTATTGAAAGTACACAGTATCGTTAAATCTTGTGTCTTCTTATTGACAGTACACAGTATTGTTAAATCGTGTGTCTACTTATTGACAGTACACAGTTTTGTTAAATCTTGTGTCTTCTTATTGAAAGTACACAGTATCGTTAAATCTTGTGTCTTCTTATTGACAGTACACAGTATCGTTAAATCTTGTGTCTTCTTATTGACAGTACACAGTATCGTTAAAACTTGTGTC
>NW_013834641.1:0-412 GCF_000517525.1 Limulus polyphemus
GATACTGTGTACTGTCAATAAGAAGACACAAGATTTAACGATACTGTGTACTGTCAATAAGAAGAAACAAGATTTAACGATACTGTGTACTGTCAATAAGAAGACACAAGATAAAACAATACTGTGTACTGTCAATAAGAAGACAGAAGATTTAACGATACTGTGTACTGTCAATAAGAAGACACAAGATTTAACGATACTGTGCACTCTCAATAAGAAGACACACGATTTAGCAAAACTGTGTGCTATCCATAAAAAGACACAAGATTTAACGATACTGTGTACTGTCAATAAGAAGACACAAGATTTAACGATACTGTGTACTGTCAATAAGAAGACACAAGGATTTAACGATACTGTGTACTGTCAATAAGAAGACACAAGATTTAACGATACTGTGTACTGTCAATAA
>NW_013834642.1:0-412 GCF_000517525.1 Limulus polyphemus
TGCTACGCCTACATAAAACAAAAGAAAATATGGAATACGTTTAGTTTATTTAATTTATTTCAATACTATGACCAATTACCCCACATAATAAAGTTTCAATAAAAAAAACTATTTACTATTGCTATTTTCCTAATTTAATTGCTTTTATTTTATGTTTGTTGGATTTTGCACAAAGCTATTTAACTTTTAAGGGTTATCTGCGCTTGTCATCCCTGATTTTGAAGTGATAGACCAGATGGAAGGTAGTTAATTAATCAACACCATCAATGTTTGGGCTACTCTTGTCAGATTGAAGAGTGAATTTTGACCGTTAGGCATTACTTTTAAAACGAACCCACGGCTCCAAAGTGCAGAACGCGATTTTTTTTTATTTTGCATTAACGGGACACGAACCACAGAACTTCAGTTCCAC
>NW_013834643.1:0-414 GCF_000517525.1 Limulus polyphemus
CTTTATGTTAAAATACTGTTATAGAACACAATATAGAACATTTATATTTATGTTAAAATACTGTTATAGAACACAATATAGGACATTTATATTTATGTTAAAATACCGCTATAGAACACAATATAGGACATTTATACTTATGTTAAAATACTGTTAAACAATACAATATAGAACATTTATATTTATGTTAAAATACTGTTAAACAATACAATATAGGACATTTATATTTCTGTTAAAATATTGTTAAACAATGTAATATAGGACATTTATATTTCTGTTAAAATATTGTTACGTCTCTGTTTGTTAATTAACTTTCCGTAACTTCGCTCCGACGAAACTTTAGCGACACAAGTTCTTACTTAATAAAACTGGTTTATTCTTTCCTGAATACAACTTTACGATACACTTATTTTC
>NW_013834644.1:0-495 GCF_000517525.1 Limulus polyphemus
GGTATTTTATCATTTATAGTTAATAGAGATATAGGTATTTTACCATTTATAGTTAATAGAGATATTGGTATTTTATCATTTGTAGTTAATAGTGTTCTTTCTGCTATGTATCCACATAGTATCTTGTATAAAAAAACTCTTGGTCGTGCTGAATTATAATGTCAAACATAATTTGGTAATATTTGCGTCTAAAGTAACCAAATAGTGTGGAGAAAAAAACACTTATAGCAACATAAAAGCAAATTAATTACCAACCACAACGATGAAAAGAACAAAATCATGGAGAATTATGACATCACATGCTTCGCATAAAGACTGCTTGAAATATCCTGGCAGTGTAATATTATCATTGGCATATAGAAGGGAAATATTTATTTGAAAAGTATTTTTGTTGTATAAAACTTGAAGACAGCTTTTATATACGGAAACATCTGTTAGCTGAGTTCTTGCACAGATCTTAAAATATAACGTTGATAAACGGAAACATTGGCACAT
>NW_013834645.1:0-523 GCF_000517525.1 Limulus polyphemus
ATCAAGCTAGCTAGGATGCGATACATATCAATGCTCATCAAGCTAGTTAGGATACGATACATATCGAGACTCGTCAAGTCAGCTAGGATACGATAGATATCAATGCTCATCAAGCTAGTTAGGATACGATACATATCGAGACTCGTCAAGTCAGCTAGGATGCGATACATATCAATGCTCATCAAGTTAGTTAGGATACGATACATATCGAGACTCGTCAAGTCAGCTAGGATATGATAGATATCAATGCTCATCAAGCTAGCTAGGATGCGATACATATCAATGCTCGTCAAGTCAGCTAGGATATGATAGATATCAATGCTCATCAAGCTAGCTAGGATGCGATACATATCAATGCTCATCAAGCCAGCTAGTATACGATAGATATCAATGCTCATCAAGCCAGCTAGTATACCATACATATCAATGCTCATCAAGCCAGCTAGTATACGATAGATATCAATGCTCATCAAGTCAGCTAGTATACCATACATATCAATGCTCATCAAGCCAGCTAGTATAC
>NW_013834646.1:0-412 GCF_000517525.1 Limulus polyphemus
TGACAGTCGTAGCTTCCTGATTTGGTATTGCATATGCCTCAGGCCATTTGGTGAAATAATGCATCACCACACAAATGTACTTGTTTCCAGCACGAGTTTGGGGCAGAGGACCAGCAATGTCGATGGCTACTCTTTCCATTGGTGCACCAACTTGATATAACTTCATTGGAGCGCGTCCCTTATGCTTGGGTCCCCTTTTAGCACAACATGTGCTGCGTGTTCTGCACCATTCTTCCACATCTTGCCTCATACCTATCCAGTAAAATCTCTGTCGTAGGTGACTTGATGTCTTCTTAACTACAAGATGTCCTCCTGTTAAACTATCATGGGATTGACGCAGCACAACTTCCCGTAACTTTCTCGGTATAACTGTTTGCCAGGTCGTCACTTTCCCATTTGCAGTTTCCCATCT
>NW_013834647.1:0-900 GCF_000517525.1 Limulus polyphemus
TTTCCTGCTGTTCAAATATAAGAAATCACGTTTATATATTGATGCGATGGAGGTCAAAGTCATTCAATTCAATTGTAAAAAAAATCATACTTTAATAATAGCACACTGTTGGTTATCGTTATTCAGTGTAAAGTGATTTTTAAATCATACTTCAATAATAACACACTGTTGGTTAGCGTTATTCAATGTGAAGGGATTTTTATATCATACTTCAATAATAACACACTGTTGGTTAGCTTTATTCAATGTTAAGTGATTTTTAAATCATACTCAAATAATAGCACACTGTTGGTTAGCGTTATTCAATGTGAAGTGACTTTTTAAATCATACTTCAATAATCGCACACTGTTGGTTAGCGTTATTCAATGTTAAGTGATTTTCAAATCATACTTCAATAATAACACACTGTTGGATAGCGTTATTCAGTGTAAAGTGATTTTTTAAAATCATTTTTCATTGATGACGCAGTAGTAAACAAGTTTTTCCTTGATATATACAGCCGTCGGATAGACATTTGAATTTGAAAAACTAGCCCAAATAATAAATTTGTTCATTATAAACATATCAAATCATTTATAAACTTAATTCAATATTTATTACTCGAGCACTACGCATCTATATTTAACGTAAGTCTCTAAACTCTACAGATAATTTTCACAATCCATTTCTATACTCTTAATTATTTAAACATGACTGGCCTGAGAAAGAAATATTAGCATACTTAATTCTATCAACAGTATTGGAATTTTGAACCCGAACGGCCAGATCAGAGACACCCTAGGGTTCGGGTATAGCCATCCCAATTTTAATTTACTTAACAGGCGGAAGATGGCCAGTACGTAAGACCTGCCGCCAGTAAAAACTTGTGCGTTCCTTTGTATCGAATAATGGAACTGACT
>NW_013834648.1:0-414 GCF_000517525.1 Limulus polyphemus
ATAACTGATTTTGAAGTATTGTTGTAACTGTGAAATTCTAAAACTGTATTCCAAGCGTAACATAACTGATTTTGAAGTATTGTTGTAACAAGGAAATACTAAAAGGGTATTTGAAGCGTAACGTAACTGATTTGAAAGTACTGTTGTAAATGTGAAACTCGAAAACTGTAATTGAAGCGTAACATAACTGATTTTGAAGTATTGTTGTAACAAGGAAATACTAAAAGGGTATTTGAAGCATAATGTAACTGATTCTAAAATATAGTTGCAACCTTGAAATTCTAAAACGGTGCTTGAAGCTGGTTTGGAAATATTGTAGTAACTTTGAAACTGTAAAACGTAATCAGCATTTTCACTAAACTGAATCTGAGGTTTATTCTTACATAACAATCATCTCAACAAAGTGCAAGGGTT
>NW_013834649.1:0-405 GCF_000517525.1 Limulus polyphemus
TGCAGATAGCCCTCGTGTAGCTTAGCGCTTAATTCAAAACAAACAAACGTAATGGGAATATCTCTAATCATATTGTTAGTATCAGTACATATTCCAAGTTATGCAACAACAATGGCCAATTTGTTTGGGGTTTTCATGAAAAACAATAATTGGATGAATACTAGGCTAGTTTTAACACTTTTTTCTTTACCCAAAGAATTTGATCTCAGTATCTTTTTTATATTAGAGTTTTTAGAGTTTGCCTGCTTTTACATTATAGTAGCTGTATACTTGAAACTTTTTCATTTTGGTTTAATTAAATCGTTTTATTAAATTGACCCATAAAACCATTAACGATTATGATTTGTGCCATAATGAGGTAAAGAAAATCAAATAAATTTTGCCAAGAAATAAGCTTCTAAAGTT
>NW_013834650.1:0-414 GCF_000517525.1 Limulus polyphemus
ATAGGCCATCAACAGTGGAGGGAGTAAGACATCCCAGTCATATTGGCAACTATTCAAAACTTTTACAATTCCTGTCCCAGTGTCTAGTTGTACTTTTCTACCATCCCATCAGACTGTGAGTGAAGTGATGTTGTTCTGGTCTTTCGGATGCCAAACAACTTGCGGCATTCATGGAACACAGCTGATTCAAAGTTACGGCCTTGATCTGAATGCAGTTCATATGGTATACCAAATCTGAAGAAGAATATCACTAACAGCCGAAGCTACAGTTCTAGCTTCCTGATTTGGTATTGCATATGTCTCAGACCACTTGGGGAAATAATCTATCACCACACAAATGTACTTGTTTCCAGCACGAGTTTGGGGCAAAGGACCAGCAATGTCAACAGATACTCTTTCCATTGGTGTGCCAAC
>NW_013834651.1:0-616 GCF_000517525.1 Limulus polyphemus
ATCTATCTATAATAAAATACCTACAAGCCACTATCTATCTATAATAAAAGCACCTACCAGTCACTATCCATCTATAATAAAACACCTACCAGCCACTGTCCATCTGTATTAAAAGACCTACCAGCCATTATCCGTCTGTAATAAAATACCTTACATTTATTATCTATCTATAATAAAATACCTACAAGCCACTATCTATCTATAATAATACACCTACCAGTCACTATCCATCTATAATAAAACACCTACCAGTTACTATCCTCCTATAAAAAACATCAATCAGTCACTATCCATGTATAATAAAAAACCTACCAGTCACTATCCATCTCTATTGAAAGAGCTACCAGACACTATCCATCTGTATTAAAAGACCTACCAGCCACTATCCATCTTTAATAAAAGACCTGCCTTTCATATCCATCTGTATTAAAAGACCTACCAGTCACTATCCATCTATAATAAAGACCTACCAGTTACCATCCATCTATATTAAAGACCTACCAATTACCATCCATCTCTATAAAGACCTACCAGCCACTATCCATATATAATGAAAGACCTACCAGCCACTATCCATCTGTATTAAAAGACACACCAGCCACTATCCATCTGTATT
>NW_013834652.1:0-413 GCF_000517525.1 Limulus polyphemus
AGACAAAGTGTGGTTGTATAATCCCAGGAAGACCAAAGGGAAGTCTCCTAAGTTGTCTTCTCCATGGGAAGGCCCATATGACATAGTGGATCGTCTCTCAGATGTGACTTTCCGGATAAAATGTGGTCGGCGAGGTAAGCCAAAAGTGGTGCATGCCAACAGACTTTGGCGTTATCATGGTCCAGGACATTTCAGTTGGGACGAAGTGAACAAAGGAACAAATGACGCTGCTGAAGACGTGCCACCTGAAGAAGCCACTGTCGAAGAAGAAACTCTACTCAGTTTTAAGAATGGAAATGGTGAAGCTCTTGATGAAGTTACTACCACTGATGTGACTGTTATCGACGATAGAACATTTTCTGATGAAGCAGGTGAACCCCATATGAAGCAGAAGCCAATGAGACGGAGACCAA
>NW_013834653.1:0-830 GCF_000517525.1 Limulus polyphemus
GACTGGGACTCCATTGTTGGTATTGTCTAGAGGTGACAAGGACTCTATTGTTGGTATTGTCTCAAGAGGTGACAAAGACTGGAGTGTTGCTATTAAGTTGTCAACAGAGGTAACTAGGACTCGATTATTCGTATTGTCTCTAAAGGTGACTAGGACTCGAGTGCTGCTATTAATTTGTCACTAAACAAGACTGGGACTCTATTGTTGGTATTGCCTAGAGGTGACCAGGACTCGATTGTTGGTATTGTCTAGACGTGACTAGGACTCTATTGTTGGTATTGTCTCTTGAGGTGACTAAGACTCGAGTGTTGCTATTAAGTTGTCACTAGAGGTGACTGGGACTCGATTGTTGGTATTGTCTCTAGAGGTGACTAGGACTGGAGTGTTGCTATTAAGTTGTCAATAGAGGTGACGTCACCTCTAGAGACAAACCAACGATCGAGTCTTACCAGTACTCTATTGTTGGTATTGTGTCCTAGTCACCTCTATTGACAACTTAATAGCAACACTCCAGTCCTAGTCACCTCTAGAGACAATACCAACAATAGAGTACTAGTCACCTCTAGATACAATACCAACAATGGAGTCCCAGTATTGTTTAGTGACAAATTAATAGAGGATTATTGATATTGTCTCTAGAGGTGACTAGGAATCGATTATTGGTATTGTCTCTAGAGGTGACCAGGACTCGACTGTTAATATTAAGTTGTCACTAAAGGTGACTAGGACAAACTTTATAGTTGGTATTGTCTCTAGAGGTGACTAGGTCTCGAGTGTTGCTATTAATTTGTCACTAGAGGTGACTAGCACTCAATTATTGGTATTGTCTA
>NW_013834654.1:0-413 GCF_000517525.1 Limulus polyphemus
CTTCTGTATGAAATTTATACAGATTATGTAGCTTCTGTATGAAATTTATACAGATTATGTAGCTTCTGTACGAACTTTATACAGGTTATGTAGCTTCTGTATGAACTTTATACAGGTTATGTAGGTTCTGTATGAACTTTATACAGGTTATGTAGGTTCTGTATGAACTTTATACAGATTATGTAGCTTCTGTATGAACTTTATACAGATTATGAAGCTTCTGTATGAACTTTATACAGATTATAAAGCTTCTGTGTGAACTTTATACAGATTATGTAGCTTCTGTATGAACTTTATACAGATTATGTAGCTTCTCTATGAACTTTATACAGATTATGTAGCTTCTCTATGAACTTTATACAGATTATGTAGCTTCTGTATGAAATTTATACAGATTATGTATCTTCTGTATG
>NW_013834655.1:0-414 GCF_000517525.1 Limulus polyphemus
GTTGTTATTGACAGTACCCAGTATTGTTAAATCTTTGGTCTTCTTATTGACAGAACACAGTATTGTTAAATCTCGTGTCTTCATGTTGACAAAACACGCTATCTTTAAATCTCGTCTCTTCTTATTGATAGTACACAGTAATGTTAAATCTTGTGTATTCTTATTGATAGTACACAGTATTGTTAAATCTTGTGGCTTGTAATTGATAGTACACAGAGTCGTTAAATATTGTGTCTTCTTGTTGCAGTACTCAGTATTCCTAAATCTTGTGTCTTCTTATTGACAGTATACAGTATCGTTAAATCTCGTGTCTTCTTATTGATAAAACACACTATCTTTAAATCACGTGTCTTCTTATTGACAGTACAAAGTATTGTTAAATATTGTGTCTTTTTATCGACAGTACACAGTATT
>NW_013834656.1:0-412 GCF_000517525.1 Limulus polyphemus
AATCTCTCTTCTTGTTTCTTTTCTCGTTCTTCTTGTTTATTTTCTTCATCCTCCAACAACTGTTGTAATCTCTCTTGTTTATTTTGCTGTTCGAGCTGCCATTGTTGTAGGTTTTCTTGCAACTGCTGTTGTCTCTCTTCTTGTTTCTTTTCTTGTTTATTTTGTTGTTCGAGCTGCCACTGTTGCAGGTTTTCTTGCAACTGCTGTTGTCTCTCTTTTTGTTTCTTTTGCTGCTCTTGTATTGGTGCCATCAAGTCTGCTAAACTGTAGTTTGATTTTCCGCCTCTCGTTTCCATTTTTTTTCATTCCACTTCTGACACCAATTTGTTACGTCTCCGTTTGTTAATTGATTTTTCCGTAACTTCGTTCCAACGAAACTTTAACGACACAAGTCTTTACTTGATAAAACTGG
>NW_013834657.1:0-414 GCF_000517525.1 Limulus polyphemus
AATTTTTTTGGAAAATTGAAAAAGGTGCCTTTTTGACGCAAACTTAATAGAAAATTATCGGATACTGCTTATTTCGTCGGAAAACTAAAAATTGAGGCATTATAACATTAACGAAAAATGTTATGTCCCGTGAAATGGTGAAGAAAAAAAAGAACTTTCGCTAACCCAGAATGAAAACAATCCAAATGGTGGAGTTAATTTTATAAGAATACTTTGTGGCCTTTTATATGTTTGGATTTTGGTTGAATAATATCATTTTTAAAGTTATTCTTTGTTTATAATATAACTGATGCGAAAGAAAAAACTGTAATATTGAAGAAATATTGATAATAGATTAGGAAATAACTGTTTGGAATTTTGATGTAAAGATATCCATTTTGAAATTCTTACATGAAGGGCATCTTTGAATTAAAA
>NW_013834658.1:0-433 GCF_000517525.1 Limulus polyphemus
AGATTCATCTTCTCTATGGTGGAATCATGGATTAACATCTTTAAATTCATCTTCTCTATTCTGGAATCATGGATTAACTTCTTTAAATTCATCTTCTTTATGGTGGAATCATGGATTAACATCTTTAGATTCATCTTCTCTATTCTGGAATAATGGATTAACATCTTTAGATTCATCTTCTTTATGGTGGAATCATGGATTAACATCTTTAAATTCATCTTCTCTATTCTGGAATAATGGATTAACTTCTTTAAATTCATCTTCTTTATGGTGGAATCATGGATTAACATCTTTAAATTCATCTTCTCTATTCTGGAATAATGGATTAACTTCTTTAGATTCATCTTCTCTATGGTAGAATCATGGATTAACATCTTTAGATTCATCTTCTCTATGGTAGAATCATGGATTAAGTTTCTTTAAATTCATCTTC
>NW_013834659.1:0-414 GCF_000517525.1 Limulus polyphemus
ATTGATGTAATTCAACGTTTACGTGTACACAAGCTTCTATAATATATATATACTCAATTACTATCGATTATATCAGTAATTGTGTTTTGTTTTTAACTGTAAGTGTGTTGTATTAATAGAAAATACTTGCCACATTTTAATATAGAAGTAAAACCTAAATAGTCACATTAGCAATTAACCAGGATATAATTGTGTGAGATATGAAATAAAACTATCCTTGTAGGACAGCGGTAAGTCTACGGACTTACAACGCTAAAAACCGGGGTTAAATTTCCCGTGGTGGACACAGCTGTTTGTTTGTTTGTTTTGAATTTCGTGCAAAGCTACACGAGGGCTATCTGCGCTAGCCGTCCCTAATTTAGCAGTGTAAGACCAGAGGAAAGGCAGCTAGTCAACACCACCCTCCGCCAACTC
>NW_013834660.1:0-501 GCF_000517525.1 Limulus polyphemus
CCCACCAGGAATAGAGTACACTATGTAGAGTATTTACGACACCAGGGAAAGGTACAATATGTAGAGTAGTTACTACACCGGGGATAGGGTACACTATGTAGAGTATTTACTGCACCAGGGATAGGGTACACTATGTATAGTATTTACTGCACAAGAGATAAGGTACAGTATGTAGAGTATTTACGACACCAGGGAAAGGTACAATATGTAGAGTAGTTACTACACCAGGGATAGGGTACACTGTGTAGAGTATTTACTGCACCAGGGATAGGGTACACTATGTATAGTATTTACTGCACAAGAGATAAGGTACAGTATGTAGAGTATTTATTCTTCACCAGGGATAGGGTACAGTATGTAGAGTATTTACTACACGAGGGATAAGGTACAGTATGTAGAGTAGTTATTCTACACCAGGGATAGAGTACAGTTTGTAGAGTATTTAATGCACCAGGGATAGGGTACACTATGTAGAGTATTTACTGCACCAGAGATAGGGTA
>NW_013834661.1:0-413 GCF_000517525.1 Limulus polyphemus
CCATATTTACTAAACAGAGATATCTAAAGTATGTAACCATATTTACTAAACACAGAGATATATAAAGTATGTAACCCTGTTTACTAAACATAGATATATATGAAGTATGTAACCCTGTTTACTAAACAGAGATATATAAAGTATGTAACCCTGTTTACTAAACACAGAGATATCTAAAGTATGTAACCCTGTTTACTAAACAGAGATATCTAAAGTATGTAACCCTGTTTACTAAACACAGAGATATCTAAAGTATGTAACCATGTTTACTAAACACAGATATCTAAAGTATGTAAGCATGTTTACTAAACACAGAGATATCTAAAGTATGTAACCCTGTTTACTAAACATAGATGTATCTAAAGTATGTAACCCTGTTTACTAAACACAGAGATATCTAAAGTATGTAACCC
>NW_013834662.1:0-414 GCF_000517525.1 Limulus polyphemus
ATAACACATAAAACACTCACCAAGTAACTGGAAGAAATTTCTTTTCAGCTTTGGGCATTGGACAGGAAGATTATTCAGCGCCTGACCAGTGAAAGTGGGTTTTCTTGGGGTACTCCCGTTTCCCCCCACAGCAAAATTCTGAGAATTGGACCACGGTCCTCCTCCTAGCCCTGAAAAGGACCGACAGACGGCCTCCTCCCCCACCCAAAATTTTTAGCCCTAGTGCTTTATCCTACCCGAAGTATCCTCGAAGGCGCCGCTGCCTGATTTTCTAAGCTTAATGTATGCTCTAGACTCGGTCAAACCAAATCCAGGACAAACTATAATACTCACGAATATGTACATCCCTCACCAAGCAGAGGGGTTGAAGAGAAGCGGAAAAAAGCTTCTGAACACCCCTGGTTGTCCTCAAAG
>NW_013834663.1:0-414 GCF_000517525.1 Limulus polyphemus
GAAATAGTACAGCTTATAAAATGAGTCAGATCAACGTAGGCCGGTAAGGCAATCACTGCAACATCTCAACCAACAATTGGTCCAGTTATCAACGCTATTTTCAAGTTTTGAACAACTCGACTTTCAAGATCTACGTATCTACGTGTGCCGATGTTTCCATTTATCAACGTTATATTTTAAGATCTGTGTAAGAACTCAGCTAACAGATGTTTCCGTATATCAAAGCTATCTTCAAGTTTTGTACAACGAAAAACCTTTTCAAATAAAGTAAAGCCTGCACAACAGTATATGTAACTATCAGTAATGGTATTATGTAAACACAAAAGAAGGTTTAAATCTTGGAATAAAGCTTTCTCAGGATTAAGAGTTGATAAAGCCTGTACAATAGTATATGTATATGTCAGTAATGGTATT
>NW_013834664.1:0-414 GCF_000517525.1 Limulus polyphemus
ATTGCCCACAGAGATACTTGAAACAGTCGCCATCTTTGTCTAAGGCCTTTACAAACTGCTTCATCAAGCCCAGTTTTATATGAAGTGGAGGTAATAGGACTTTCTTTATGTCAACCAACTAGACTTTCACGTTCAATGTTTTTCGATCCTGGTATCAGACTGACTCTGCGTGGCCAATGCTTCTTTATCCAGTGCTGATTTCGTGTTCTGCTCTCCCATTCACACAAAAAACATGGAACTTTGTAAAACCGGATTGTTGATCCAACAACATCCAAAGGGTTTTTAAGTCTCCACAAAGTAGCCAACCATGTTCTTTGTATTTGACTTTATTAAGAAGAAGCTCGAAATTTTCGTACGTTTCCTTCAAGTGAACCGAATGAGCAATAGGAACAGATGCATATATGTTCCCAAGAG
>NW_013834665.1:0-414 GCF_000517525.1 Limulus polyphemus
AGAGGTAGACAAGATGAGAAAATGATATCAAAGCTATAATTATAGAAAAGAAAAATTGATAATCCAGGTACATTCCGACGTACGTTATTCATACACTGGGACGTATCCAGATCAGCAATTTAGAAAATTTAAGACGGTAATACACCACATGCTTAACAGCATTGGAAACCAAGTTAATATGGATCAACTTTGGGTGCCTGGGACCATATATAAAGACACCCGCAACTAGTATATTCCAGCCATGATATGCAAAGTGAGGCGTATTGTAACAGGTGGGAGTTCATAAATACAAATTTTGTTGACAAAAGCCCTTAACGTGTTCTACGCAATAGTACGTAGCAAAGTCGATAAGGCTTTTTTTTTTTCTGGAACACGACACAAGTCGTGTTTACACAATTTGCTTTCATGACATAT
>NW_013834666.1:0-414 GCF_000517525.1 Limulus polyphemus
GTCAGGGGTTCGATTGCCCTCAGTGGATACAGTAGATAAGTCGTAGTGGCACATACACGAGCATTAATCTGAATTGTTGGCTTTGAAATCTATAAATTGTGATTTCATAATTTAGAACTACTAAGTAATGATAGTAACAAAGAAATTACAAAATTCTTAGGATAAGACTAAAGCTATCAAAGTGGTACTACTAGTATGTACAAATGACACAAAGTTTTCCTTATAAATACTAAATCATATTTTTATTATGAACAAAATTATTGAACTTAAAACTGCGAATTTAAATACAAAAGTATATAAAAAAATCACAAACTCTTACAGTTCAAAGTCCTAAGCCTACTTCATAGGCCACTCGATAGCTGTTAACCCTAACAATTGTGGATCAACTTCTTTCCTAAAAAATATATCTATTTT
>NW_013834667.1:0-415 GCF_000517525.1 Limulus polyphemus
CCATAATCCTGAATAACTTCATTATTATACGTATTCTATGCATAACATATTTTTTTTTTCTTCAGTCTCTTTTCAGATCTATACTTCCTGGTCATCTCTTCACTCGGGCACTAGCCAGGCTCTCATTCGGCTCCGACTAGTGAAAGTGGGTTTTCTTGGGGTACTCACGTTCCCCCCTCCCCATACCTAATTCTCAGGCATCGGATCCATAGATCCCAGCCTTGGCACCTTGATCCACTGATCCCCGCCAGGCCCTGTAAAGGCCCGTTTGCTTCATTTTGTTTCGATAACTTGTCAAAATCGGTTGCCGACTTGCTCCTTCTTGAAAAATCAACCGGCCTCTGCTACGCCTTGGACTTGCCTTCAATACTGCCCACTTGCCTCTCCTTCGTATGACCATCCAGTATATATATAT
>NW_013834668.1:0-412 GCF_000517525.1 Limulus polyphemus
AAAAGAACTTTGCTTAACCTAGAGTAAAAACAATCCAAATGTAGGAGTTTATTTTATAACAAGACGTCACGGTCTTTAAAAATTCGGATTTTATCTGAACAATCTTTATTTTAAAGCTATTCTTTGTTTGCAATATAACTGAAGACAAAAAAAACAACAAAAAAAACAGTAAAATCGAAGCTAGCCGAAGTTTTAATAACAGATTACAAAATAACTATTGGGAATTTTGATGAAAGGATATCCATTTTGATAGCCTTACACCGAGGGCATCTTTGTATTGAAATATGAGGAAAAACAATTTTTTTTAAAATTGTACAAAAAATGGGCTATAGCCTTTGCTTTTCGGTGAAAATATGAATTTTTTTTAGAAAATAGAAAAAAGAATGTTTCTAATGAAAAATTAATAGAAAAA
>NW_013834669.1:0-413 GCF_000517525.1 Limulus polyphemus
GATATAAATATTGTTAATAACGAGAATTAGCTCACTTCAGATATAAATATTGTTAATAACGAGAATTAGCTCACTTCAGATATAAATATTGTTAATAGCGAGAATTAGGTCACTTCAGATGTAAATATTGTTAATAACGAGAATTAGCTCACTTCAGATATAAATATTGTTAATAACGAGAATTAGCTCACTTCAGATATAAATATTGTTAATAGCGAGAATTAGCTCACTTCAGATATAAATATTGTTAATAGCGAGAATTAGCTCACTTCAGATATAAATATTGTTAACAGCGAGAATTAGGTCACTTCAGATGTAAATATTGTTAATAGGGAGAATTAGGTCACTTCAGATGTAAATATTGTTAATAGCGAGAATTAGGTCACTTCAGATGTAAATATTGTTAATAGGGA
>NW_013834670.1:0-414 GCF_000517525.1 Limulus polyphemus
TTCACATAAACAACATTTTGAGATAGAACCCTCTGTTACATCTTTTGCATAAACAACACAATGAGACAGAATCAATCATCTGTTATCTCATCAGGCATAAACAACACAGTGAGATAAGACTCTCTGCTACATCCTTTCACATAACAACACGTGAAATAGAACCCTCTGTTGTACCCTTCACCATAAACAACACTGTGAGATAGAAACCTGTGTTACATCCTTTCACATAAACAACACGTGAAATAGAACTCTTGGTTGCATCCTTCACCATAAATAACACTGTTGGATAGAAACCTCTGTTACATCCTTCACATAAACAATACAGTGAGATAAAACCCTCTGCTACATCCTTTCACATAACAACACGTGAAATAGAACCCTCTGTTGCACCCTTCACCATAAACAACACTGTGA
>NW_013834671.1:0-810 GCF_000517525.1 Limulus polyphemus
CATCAGATATATATATGTATATATATATACATCTGTGTTAGTGTAAACTACTTGTACCTTGTCGAAACGTTGTACATTTGCTGTTATGTTAAACTTATATTAAAGTTTTTCTTCATTACCCATTTCAAGCTGTCTCGAAGCATTTATAGCTAAGGGTTGTCGGATTGATCTTTTCACTACTAAGTATTAAGCGAGAAGACCCCACCCCCCCAGTGGCACAGCAGTAAGTCTGAAGGCTTTTAACACTAAAAACCGGACTTGGACACCTGTGGTGGGCATATAGCCCGTAGTGTAATGTTGCGCTTAGCTACAAGTAACTAAAACAAAGTGCCACGAAACTTGGGCAGTTGGCTAATAGTTCAAAACATTTTCTTCATAGATCAAGCTTTTTTTTTGTCACACATTTGTTTAGATCGTGGCCTTAACGTTGTTACTGTTCATTACAACTGTGGCCTTAACGTTGTACTGTTCATTACAACTGTGGCCTTAACGTTGCTACTGTTCATTACAACTGTGGCCTTAACGTTGTTACTGTTCATCACAACTGTGGCCTTAACGTTGTTACTGTTCATTACAACTGTGGCCTTAACGTTGTTACTGTCCATGATAACTGTGGCCTTAACGTTGTTACTGTTCATTACAACTGTGGCCTTAACGTTGTTACTGTTCATCACAACTGTGGCCTTAACGTTGTTACTGTTCATCACAACTGTGGCCTTAACGTTGTTACTGTTCATCACAACTGTGGCCTTAACGTTGTTACTGTTCATCATAACTGTGGCCTTAACGTTGTTACTGTTCATTACAACT
>NW_013834672.1:0-447 GCF_000517525.1 Limulus polyphemus
AAAAGCACCGTATTCAGCACATTTACTTTAGTTGCAAGAAACTGCAGTTAAACAGACAACCAACAAAAAACTCCAACTATCTCTAACTGTATAATAAATCTAATAATTAATTTGTACTACTAAAACATTTAAACCCTCTTCTGGTGATCCTATTGCACTTTATTTCAGATTTGTTTTTGTAAATTATGTAATGTTTCAGCATAGAACGTTGTTTTGTTAATACTTATTTTTATCTAATTCCCATCCAGTAGATTAAACTACACTTCACAGCGTTTCTTGTTGCCGTTACATAATTATAATTATTAATTTGACAAAACCAAATAACGAAACTTAAATACTACCCATTATTTTCTCCCACGCTCTAAGCATGTGCATATAATATTGACGTGGGTGTTGAATCTCAAATATTAATATATACAAACCAAATAATGAAACTTAAATATTATC
>NW_013834673.1:0-415 GCF_000517525.1 Limulus polyphemus
GCAGCTAGTCATCTTTTACCAACAAATAGTTGGATTAACCGTCACACTATAACGACCCCACGGCTAAAAGGGCGAGCATATTTGGTGGGACGGGGATTGGAACCAGCGATTCTCAGATTGCGACTCAAGCGCCCTAACCACCTGGCCATGAAATGATTGGCAGGGAATGGTTAGCTAACTTGTATTACTTTATCAAGGGAAATTATTATCCAGGTTTAACTATTATTAATACAGTTATTAGGTACTGCTTGTTAGACTTTAACTAAAAATTATGTTAAAGTTTTTTTTTTCCAACTAAACATATCTACCTGGAACGGAATGTGGAAAATTAGCATGACTTGGATTATTTTGTCAGTTTTCTATCATATGTGTGTGTGAGAGAGAGATTATCCACTGCACGGCATTTGGAATAATA
>NW_013834674.1:0-480 GCF_000517525.1 Limulus polyphemus
TAGAACAAGTAGTTTTTTAGGACATAATAATTTTAGATATTGAGTTTTCTTGGAACAAGTAGTTTTTAAGACATAATAATTTGAAATATTGAGTTTTCCTAGAACAAGTAGTTTTTAAGAAATAATCATTTTAGATATTGAGTTTTCTTGGAACAAGTAGTTTTTAAGGACATAATAATTTTATATATTGAGTTTTCTTGGAACAAGTAGTTTTTTAGGACATAATAATTTTATATATTGAGTTTTCTTGGAACAAGTAGTTTTTTAGGACATAATAATTTTATATATTGAGTTTTCTTGGAACAAGTAGTTTTTAAGACATAATCATTTTAGATATTGAGTTTTCCTAGAACAAGTAGTTTTTAAGACATAATCATTTCAGATATTTCATTTTCCTAGAACAAATAGTTTTTTAGGACATAATAATTTTAGATATTGAGTTTTCTTGGAACAAGTAGTTTTTAAGTACATAATCATTTT
>NW_013834675.1:0-414 GCF_000517525.1 Limulus polyphemus
GTAGAAGTAGATGTGGCTTCTTTTTGGAGTGTTCCCTGGAACTGGACGTGATTCAGGGTTTTAAGAATAGAAGTAGATGTGGCTTTGTTTGGAGTGTTCCCTGGAACTGGACGTGATTCAGGGTTTTAAGAATAGAAGTAGATGTGGCTTTTTTTTGGAGTGTTCCCTGGAACTGGATGTGAGAATAAGTTGCTTAGTAAGATTCAAGGCGTGGATTAAAGGCTATCAGGGATATGTCAAAACATCCCTATGATGTCAAGGCATCATTTGGTTCTTGAAGACTATCCTTACCTACTCACCCTTAGGAAAAGTAGAAATTTAAATCCTTCTTTTTTTTCAGAAAGACATTGATTTCCTTCTTAAACTTCTGTAAAATGAAGCTTCCACTACGGCTGATAACTCACTTCATAGGTC
>NW_013834676.1:0-755 GCF_000517525.1 Limulus polyphemus
TCACAATTATAGCTTCCGAAGTTTTATAGCACACTGATTATAGCGAATTAATTATAGATACTCTCTTTTTGGTTTGTCGCGTTGGTTATATTTATAGGCGTGTGGATGGCTTTCTAGAAATTTCAGTTTTACATAACAATACTGAGCTACATATAAGCATTTATGTACAAACATATATTGTTGATTCTCGAGAATCTTCTACAACTCTGGAGAATAGGCGGAAGTTTTGCAATACATATTTAACAGTATAAGCTGTGTATGTTTCTAAATATAAACATATAAACTTAATATGAACAAACGTTGATATTAAAACAAATATATAATAACAAATTCGTTATACTGATTAAGAGGAAATTTTTTCATTATTATTTATTCTTCTGAGAATGAAAATCATTTGTTATTTTTGATTTGATTGATTTGAATTTATGGAAAACAAGATTCCTCAAACTTTTTTAAACATAATTTTAAACCGGTGACCAAACCCAAGGAAATGTTACAAATTACTGCTATATGTTTTCTATAATAAAGATTGTTTGGAGAACAGCAGGGGTATGCACTTGTGAAATCTCATCAACAGAAGCAATTACAACAACAGGAGATGATATGTTATTCTCAGTGTTTCTTTAGGAAGCAAATGATAAGATTAGTTCAAGATGGACATTTTAGAAAATTCTTTTTGACTTTTATCTGATGAATTGTAGCGAAACGACATGCCTAAGGCGATTCACCAAGACAAGACTCTCTTTAAAGGTAAA
>NW_013834677.1:0-413 GCF_000517525.1 Limulus polyphemus
GGGGCGTTATAATGTGACGGTCAATCCCACTATTCGTTGGTAAAAGAGTAGCCCAAGAGTTGGCGGTGGGTGGTAATGACTAGCTGTCTTCCCTCTAGTCTTACACTGCTAAATTAGGGACGGCTAGCGCAGATAGCCCTAGTGTAGCTTTGCGTGAAATTCAAAACAAACAAACGAACAAAATATTTTACGCATATTCAAGCAGTTGCCCTGGTAGATTTCCACCAATCAGCTTAGATTAACATTCAGTCTAATGTTGTGGTTGTGACTGTGCAAAAACAAAAAAAAGAACTGAACTGAAGAGTTTAAAAATTCTCGAGCGTTTAGCAAAACATTTACCGTTGATTAATTGTCATCATTAATTATAATTAACTCAAGGAAAACTAACTACGTAGATTTGTACTAATAATTAA
>NW_013834678.1:0-415 GCF_000517525.1 Limulus polyphemus
GTAACGGGCTAGGAAGCTAAATATGCAAATAAGTTGTGGATAACATAATAGTCGACTAAGTGGGAACAACTATAATATTCTGTTGCTTTAGAATAAGATATATGGAATCAAACTTTTTAAAAAACTTCTTAAATGACTGATGTTTATTGCTTGTTTGTTATGAGTAATGGGATTTGAGGGCCACTCTTGTAATTCACCTACGAAGCACGATTTATTTACGTTTTTTGATGGTATCTGAGCGCGAACCATGAATTATCATATCTACAGCCCAGTCTTCCCAAGACTGTGATATCTTCCTTCTCGAACTTGCTTATTTTTTTTATTTACCAAGGTGTTATGGTTTTTCTGAATACTTGAAATTATGCATTTTTCTTCTTTATGGATTTTATTTATCCATATCCAAACTTCTTTTTTT
>NW_013834679.1:0-412 GCF_000517525.1 Limulus polyphemus
AAATTTATCTATAAATAGACTCACGATATTATGTTTATACAAAGTAATAAATTTATCTATAAATAGACTCACGATATTATGTTTATACAAGATTATGACACAGATTAATATACAACATACAAATTGACACAGAGTAATATACAACATGCCAGTTTACACAGATTAATAAATAACGTGTCAGTTGACACAGAGTAATATACAACATGCCAGTTGACACAGATTAATAAATAACGTGTCAGTTGACACAGAGTAATATACAACATGCCAGTTGACACAGAGTAATATACAACATGCCAGTTGACACAGAGTAATATACAACATACCAGTTGACACAGATTAATAAATAACGTGCCAGTTGACACAGAGTAATATACAACATACCAGTTGATAGAGTTGATATGATGTATATACA
>NW_013834680.1:0-780 GCF_000517525.1 Limulus polyphemus
GATTGTAAGATGGAAAAGCATCATTGATAAGAATGGAGACTATTTCATTTAATACGTGTTTTGTTTTGATATACATCTATAAATATGCGACATTAATTTCTTGACGATATATATAATCATACAACAAATCAATAATAGTGTTTTACATCGTGACATAAATACCTCTTCAGGAAACATATTTACAATATTTTCTATTCCACGATATACAAAGCTTCTTCATTCACATACAACATCTGCTCATAAAGTCTACTCCAACATTTGCAGTCCCTTTGATAGCTTCTATGCGAAACCTGTAGTTCTGAAAGTACAACGCCCACCTCATGATCCTCGTGCTGTCGATCATGTACTTCTGAATGTATGCAAGTGTTTGGTGGTCTGTCTGGATGACGAACTCCTTCCCATATAGTTCCTTCTGGAACTACCGAATGGCAAATATATGTCCAACAGACTCTAGCACAACATATCAGATGTAGCTCTTGAATGGTTTGATGTTGAAGCCTGCTGTTCTCACTCGCTGGAACAGCTGTTTAAGTCTCTTCAGGTGGTCTTCCCATCTTGCATCATCTACATAGTGCTCGATGTTGGTGGTGTTGCACAGCATCCCTCTCATCATGCAGTGGAATGTTGCTGCCGAGTTCACTAATCTAAAATGGCATTCGCTTAAATTGGTAACATCCATCTAGTGTCGCAAATGCTGTCTTCTCTTTAGATTCCGTCTTTATTGGGATTTGCCAATAACCTTTACTGAGGTCGATTTTTGAAACGAACCTGGCTCCATCT
>NW_013834681.1:0-414 GCF_000517525.1 Limulus polyphemus
GGTGTGTACGCCTTTTACAAGCTGGCGGCAAATGTTCGTATTCATAATTGTCATAAGACGTTAGTACTAGGCCTATTACATTTTTAAACATTATACTCCTAATCTTACGGATTTCTAAGAATTAGAAGAGTTTCTGAATTCTGACGTTTCAATTGTTATTATTCATTCTTTCTAAATAACCCAGAAGAAGGGTTACAGTATCGCAATATTATCAGTTTTTTTGTTTACTCTTCATGGATTTTGTAGTAAAAAATATTTACACATTCCCATTTGTTAGCGATTGACGTGTACCGTACATATAGCGCCTCTGAACACCCCGACACAATAAATATATCGTTACGTCTCCGTTTGTTAATTAACTTTCCGTAACTTCGTTCCGACGAAACCTAAGCGACACAAGTTCTTTCTTAATAA
>NW_013834682.1:0-414 GCF_000517525.1 Limulus polyphemus
TACTAGTTATTAATGTGTACATGTGTTTGTGATTTATGTAGTAATAATACTACTTATTAATGTGTACACGTGCTGTTTGTGATTTGTTTAGTAATAGTACTACTTATTAATGTGTACACATGTTATGTTTGTGATTTATTTAGTAATAATACTTATTAATGTGTACATGTGTTATGTTTGTGATTTATAATAATAATACTTATTAATGTGTACATGTGTTATGTTTGTGATTTATTTAGTAATAGTACTACTGATTAATGTGTACATGTGTTATGTTTGTGATTTATAATAATATTACTTATTAATGTGTACATGTGTTATGTTTGTGATTTATTTAGTAATAGTACTACTTATTAATGTGTACACTTGTTATGTTTGTGATTTATTTAGTAATAGTACTATTTATTAATGTGT
>NW_013834683.1:0-416 GCF_000517525.1 Limulus polyphemus
TGTATTGCAACATTGTATTGAGAAAAATTAAACTAGTTTTATTTAAGAAAGGACTTGTATTGCTGAAGTTCTTCGAAAAGAATTTTTATGAGTAATTAACAAACAACCAGAGACGTAACAAATTGTTGTCAGAAGTGGGATAAAAAAAAAATGGAAACGAGAAGCAGCAAACCAAACTACAGCTTAGCAGATTTGGTGGCAGCAACACAAGAGCAGCAAAACAAACAAGAAGAACGAGAAAAGAAACAAAAGAGATTACAGAAGCTGTTGGAAGAAAAGGAAAAGAAACATGAAGAACGAGAAATGAAACAAGAAGAGAGATTACAGCAGCTGTTGGAGGAAAATGAAAATAAACAAGAAGAACAATAAAAGAAACAAGAAGAGAGATTACAGCAATGGCAACTGGAACAAGAAAG
>NW_013834684.1:0-614 GCF_000517525.1 Limulus polyphemus
TTAACAGTTTTCATGTGTTTCCTGTGTAGTGTACAGAACATACTTAGCAGTTTTCATGTATTTCCAGTGTAGTGTACATGAACATACTTAACAGTTTTCATGTATTTCCTGTGTAGTGTATATGAACATATCTAACAGTTTTCATGTATTTCCAGTATAGTGTACATGGACATATCTAACAGTTTCGTGTATTTCCAGTATAGTGTACATGGACATATCTAACAGTTTCGTGTATTTCCAGTATAATATAACATCACAAGTTAGTGTTAATACTCACTCTGTATAAATCAGAACTAAACATTTACTCATAAATTAATAAAGCCAGTTCTATATAACGAACTGTCAAAAAATACACCACAAAACCTAAACCTATGGTTATTAGAATGCATTAGTTAGATACTCTCGATGACAGTAATTCCAATAATATCTTACGAGTTTCGACCATTCCAGGAGATTTAAGTTAACCAAACCCATCTAGTAAACGAATAATACAAAATAATCATGTTTACATTTCTTTCAAACATCATAATCAGTATTATTCTTGAAACCAAATCTAAAGACAAAATTTACAAGTGTTGTAAGATTAACAAACCAGTTAATATAACACCTGTTGT
>NW_013834685.1:0-551 GCF_000517525.1 Limulus polyphemus
CCTAGTTCTGTATAAAACTGCCAAGAAGTACATAATGCTGTAAACCTATGCACAAGAAAACTAAAGTTAATAGTGATTTAGAATGCATTGAATCAACAGCTGGTTATCCTCACTGCTAATGATATTTCTGATTGTTATACCAATATCTATCCAGGTAGGACAAGCTTAGGAGATTTGGATCCCTATTTATAAAACCAGATCTAGAAAAAAGAGGCTTATTACTTTGTTTTAGAGGTAAGCAATGTGTTGAAATGTAGAGAGAGAGAGTTAATAGTGCATTAAGGGAACACTTTGTTAATTCAGTTGTTTTCACCATAGCTGCAAGCTGTGATACCACAGATGGCATCCTTATATTTGGTTCACCTGAACATTTGATAGAGCAATCCCATTCTGGATAACTTAGAAATATACAACAGTCCTTTCTGTGAAGATTGTGATACCACAGATGACATCCTTATGTTTGGTTCACCTGAATATTTGATAGAGCAATCCCACTATGGATAACTTAGAAATACATCACAGTCCTTTCTGTGAAGATTGTGATACCACAG
>NW_013834686.1:0-805 GCF_000517525.1 Limulus polyphemus
TTACAGAACATCTTGCAGTTGTCATTATTTACGCTAGAAAACGTGTTTAAGTTTTTCGTAAGTTCTCTGCTTATATCTTTGTATTTTGTTTTAAAACAATCTGTATTTCTGAGCAGAGTTTTTGTTACTTCACGTAACGAAGTGGCATGTGTTTCTTAACAAAGATGTATATCATATAAATACCTTATTTATAACGTTACTTCACGTTACGAAGTGGTCTGTGTATCTTATCAAGGATGTACATCATATAATCACCTTATTCATAATGTTACTTCACGTAACGAAGTGGTCTGTGTATCTTAGCAAGGATGTACATTTTATAAACACCTTATTCATAATGTTACTTCACGTAACGAAGTGGTCTGTGTATCTTAGCAAGGATGTACATTTTATAAACACCTTATTCATAATGTTACTTCACGTTATGAAGTGGTCTGTGTATCTTAGCAAGGATGTACATTATATAAACACCTTATTCATAATGTTACTTCAAACAAACTGCGAAGTCTCCAAACAGTGAAGTTGAGGGATAAATTTGGTAACAAAGAAATGAGTAGTTATGCTGGGTTAGTTGCAGAGTTAATGTGGTAACGAAGAGACAGAATAGTTATACTGGGTAAGTTGTGGGATTGATACAGTAATAAAGAGACGGAGTAGTTATACTGGGTAAGTTGTGGGATTGATACAGTAATAAAGAGACGGAGTAGTTATACTGGGTAAGTTGTGGGATTGATACAGTAAGGAACAGACGGAGTAGTTATACTGGGTAAGTTGTGGGATTGATACAGTAAGGAACAGACGGAGT
>NW_013834687.1:0-414 GCF_000517525.1 Limulus polyphemus
GGCCTCGTCAGCAGCAGTGACCGGTCGAGAAGCTATGTTCTTACTGGAAATCCGTACAAGACCAGTAAAGAAAGATTTCTTAAAATTTGTTACCAGTATTACTGTGATGTAATGTAAAACAAACTACAAATCTTCACAGGTATTGGCCTTGTTTATATATACATACCTTTATACTCCCACAATGAAAGTGTTTGAGGCCATAAAAGACAAAATAGTACACTTAAGGCGTGTGCTAAATTCGGCGTAGTTGGTCAGGACATGAACAGTCTACCTTCAGCTGAAAGCTTCTCAGTTTTCCAATATTAAAATGATCAAGTAAATACGTAATTTCACGTCATATAAATGCGGTTTTGTATCGCAATGATGTTCTACGGCTTTTTTTGTGGAGGCATGGTAATACTGAGAAATTTTAAA
>NW_013834688.1:0-414 GCF_000517525.1 Limulus polyphemus
AGATATTCTTACAGTCAGGATTTCTGTTATCGTGGCTTTACCAAAGTCCTGCTAACTATATATATTACGTGAGTTTTAATATATTAAAGACAACGTGTTACACTAGATGCCGCCACATTCTGACAATTACATGTCTTTCAGATCACATATATTGCTGGGTTGTTTGAAGTTAAGCACAAAGCTATACAATAGGCTATCTCTGTTCTGCCCACCACGAGTACCGAAACCCGGTTTCTAGCACTGTAAGTCCACAGACATACCGCTGTGCCACTGGGGGGCTCAGATGACATATATAGAAATATATATATATCTTGGAGTAGATTTAAAGTTCAGTAACTTTATAATTCGTATTTAAACCATTATTTTGTATCGGAAATGTTAGTGTTAGAATGATGCTGTCTCCATTTTCTAACG
>NW_013834689.1:0-414 GCF_000517525.1 Limulus polyphemus
CATAACTCAATATTAAACTTTGTACATCCAAATATTAACGACATTATTCGATTCTGAGAGGGACAGCAACAGTTACTTACATGGGGTTTGAGCAGGAAACGTCGGGTACTCTCATCATGGTTTCAGGCATAGTTGGGTCAGCTGGGCAATCGACAGCAGGTCCAATGGCCTCCTTACTTCTAGTCGGGAGACATGTGAACATATGAACATATCGGAATTTCCATCAAAACGCAAAAACAAATTGAGTAACCCCTGTGTTTCCTCTATACGCCAACATATTGAAGAAACAGGACATCAACCTATACTATCAAATTTCTCTATAATATACAAGTCTAATACTGACCTGGAATTATTGATTAAAGAAACCCTCCACATCAAACAGTACTCACCAACACTAAACAACATGCAGTCTTC
>NW_013834690.1:0-414 GCF_000517525.1 Limulus polyphemus
ACAAACTGTAAAGCCTAGTAAAGAAAAAAGTAAGTTTTAGCGAAGAAGTAAATAAAGGAAAACTTTAAAACTAAACTCGAGCTGGCATCTCATCTTCGGCTTTTACTTTTAATAGCTTTTTTGAATTATCAGATTGCAACCAGTCAAAGGAAAAGGAAAATTGTACCTTAGAGCATTCAAAATTGTTTGGTTACATAATCTATGTCAAGATAAACAAAACAGAAAGATCTAGTAGTCTCCTTCTCGTTATATAATCGTATACAAGGATGGACAAGACAGAAAGATCTAGTAGTACCTTTCTCGTTATATAATCGTATACAAGGATGGACAAGACAGAAAGATCTAGTAGTACCTTTCTCGTTATATAATCGTATACAAGGATGGACAAGACAGAAAGATCTAGTAGTACCCTTA
>NW_013834691.1:0-413 GCF_000517525.1 Limulus polyphemus
GTTATAATGCTAAATGAATTCGTCATTTAAAAATACACGTAAATTAGTACATAATCACATGAATGTCACGTTGAACATTAACTATTAACTCAGCAAAGAAAACGCTTAATTATGTCTAACACACATTCTAGAAACTAGTTTTCGTTTTATTTCAGATATTTTCAGAATAAGTCACCTGCATTTTACAAAGGAAAAGTTTCTGGTGGTTCAAAATGGAAACATAAAGTTGATGATAATATTTTGTTGTTTTTTTACGCCTCTTGTACCGAAACAAAGTCATATTGAATTGTCCAATGATTCGCATGTTTTGGATAGTGATTAATGGTTGAAAGATAGATGTAATATATCAGTTCTAATATCTTAAAAGATAGTACGCAATACACCCTTTATACCCTTACTGGATTAAAAACATG
>NW_013834692.1:0-414 GCF_000517525.1 Limulus polyphemus
GTTCCTTTAATTGTCTATAGTGTTTTGATTTATTTCTATTTCCATAGTTTTTCCTTTAATTGTCTATATTGTTTTTATTTATTTCTATTTCCATAGTTTTTCCTTTAATTGTCTATAGTGTTTGATTTATTTCTATTTCCATAGTTTTTCCTTTAATTGTCTATAGTGTTTTTATTTACTTCTATTTCCATAGTTTTTCCTTTAATTGTCTATAGTGTTTTGATTTATTTCTATTTTCATAGTTTCCTTCAATTGTCTATAGTGTTTTTATATATTTCTATTTCCACAGTTTTTCCTTTAACTGTCTATAGTGTTTTTATTTATTTCTATTTCCATAGTTTCCTTCAATTGTCTATAGTGTTTTTATTTATTTCTATTTTCATAGTTTTTCCTTCAGTTGTCTATAGTGTTTTC
>NW_013834693.1:0-462 GCF_000517525.1 Limulus polyphemus
GTTGAAAACATTCAGTTAAAGTACTACCATCAAGTTGAAAACATTCAGTTAAAGTACTACCATCAAGTTGAAAACATTCCATTAAAGTACTACCATCATGTTGAAAACATTCAATTAAAGTACTATCATCAAGTTGAAAACATTTGGTTAAAGTACTACCATCATGTTGAAAACATTCAGTTAAAGTACTACCATCATGTTGAAAACATTCAGTTAAAGTACTACCATCATGTTGAAAACATTCAGTTAAAGTACTACCATCATGTTGAAAACATTCAGTTAAAGTACTACTATCATGTTGAAAACATTCAGTTAAAGTACTACTATCATGTTGAAAACATTCAGTTAAAGTACTACTATCATGTTGAAAACATTCAGTTAAAGTACTACTATCATGTTGAAAACATTCAGTTAAAGTACTACTATCATGTTGAAAACATTCAGTTAAAGTACTACCATCAT
>NW_013834694.1:0-396 GCF_000517525.1 Limulus polyphemus
GTTATTAGACCAACATTTAGTTAATAGTAGTTATTAAACCAACATTTAGTTAATAGTAGTTATTAAACCAACAAGTAGTTAATAATAGTTATTTGACTACCAATAGTAGTTTTTTGACCAACATGTAGTTAATAATAGTTATTAGACTACCATTTAGTTAATAATAGTTATTACAACAACATGTAGTTAATAATAGTTATTAGACCAACATGTAGTTAATAATAGTTATTAGACCAACATTTAGTTAATAGTAGTTATTAGACCAATCATGTAGTTAATTAGTTATTAAACCAACATTTAGTTAATAGTAGTTATTAGACCAACATTTAGTTAATAATAGTTATTAGACCAACATTTATTTCATAGTAGTTATTAGACCAACATTTAGTTAATAAT
>NW_013834695.1:0-411 GCF_000517525.1 Limulus polyphemus
AGTAACATAGTAGAACAGTGGACATAGTAGAACAGTAACATAGTAGAACAGTAGACATAGCGATTTGTACAGTAACATAGTAGAACAGTGGACATAGTGATTTGTACAGTAGACATAGTGATTTGTACAGTAACATAGTAGAACAGTGGACATAGTGCTTTGTACAGTAACATAGTAAAACAGTAGACATAGTGATTTGTACAGTAACATAGTAGAACAGTGGACATAGTGATTTGTACAGTAACATAGTAGAACAGTAGACATAGTGATTTGTACAGTAACATAGTAGAACAGTGGACATAGTGCTTTGTACAGTACATAGTAGAACAGTAGACATAGTGATTTGTACAGTAACATAGTTGAACAGTAGACATAGTGATTGTACAGTAACATAGTAGGACAGTGGACATA
>NW_013834696.1:0-1214 GCF_000517525.1 Limulus polyphemus
CCATTTGGACGGATCTTCTCGAAATTTTTTTAGTAACGTTCGTTGCATACTTGCGTATTTACATGCAAAATTCTAGCCTTCTATTGTCATTTTTGCGACTTTTATGGTCGTTTTATGTTACTCTTTTATTGGCTTTTCTGAAAGCGTATTTGTACTGCAATGAAGCTTTTGGTTACTGATTGGTTTTCGATTTCTTGTTACCAGAGGGTACTAAATTGATGATTCTTCACCCAATTTGGTATGTAGGTACTCTTTAACGTTGCGTAGTAATATGCAGAGTTTTACCTTCGTACCCGTATTTCTTGTTACCAGAGGGTCCTAAATTGATGATTCTTCACCAAATTTGATATGTAGGTACACTTTAACGTTGCGTAGTAATATGCAGAGTTTTACCTTCCTACTGTTTGTATTAAAGGAGTTATGGAACGTTTTGCGTTTTGTACCAGTACTTCGTTCCATTTGGACGGATCATCTTCAAATTTTGTTCGTAAATACGCAAGTATGCAATAGAATTTTGCATGGCCTTCTATTATGTTGCCTACTTGCGTATTTACATGCAAAATTCTAGCCTTGTATTATCATTTTTGCGAATTTTGTGGTCGTTTTATGTTACTCTTTTATTAGCTTTTCTCAAAGCGTATGTGAACTGCAGTGAAGCTTTTTGTTACAGATTGTTTTTCGATTTCTTGTTACCAGAGGGTCCTAAACCCTCTGGGAACAAGAAATCGAGAAATAATCAGTAACCATAAACTTCACTGCTGTACACATCCTAAATTGATGACCAAATTTGGTGAAGAATCTTTCGGTAAACTTTAACGTTACGTAGTAATATGCAGAGTTTTACCTTCCTACTCTTTGTTTTAAGGAAGTTATGGGACGTTTTGCGTTTTGTACCAGTACGTCGTTCCATTTGGACGGATCATCTCCAAATTTTGTATGAACGTTCGTTGCATACTTGCGTATTTACATGAAAAATTCCAGCATTCTACTATCATTATTGCGACTTTTGGGGTCGTTTTATGTTACTCTTTTATTGGATTTTCTGAAAGCGTATGTGTACTGCAGGGAAGCTTTTGGTTACAGATTGTTTTTCGATTTCTTGCTACCAAAGGGTCCTAAATTGATGATTCTTCACCAAATTTGGTATGTAGGTACACTTTAACGTTGCGTAGTAATATGCAGAGTTTTACCTTCCTACTGTTTGTTTTAAAGGA
>NW_013834697.1:0-792 GCF_000517525.1 Limulus polyphemus
CTAGATACGTTTTTGCTAACAAATGTAGGGATACTTTATTGTTTGGTAGAAATCGTAACATCTTAGGATATACACTTAAAGATGTGAACCAAAGCTGTGAAGACAGATGTTTATAATACTAAATAGAAACATTGATAAAATTACAAAATTTTTATCTAAAGAAACTTAACCAGAGTTTAATATAAATTTGACGTTTCGTACACGTTAGTTAGTTCATTGGATATTGTTTCTTTGTGAGTTAGAAATACGAATACAGTTGTTTCCTATATAAAGAAACAGACAATACACTAAGAAAAAAATATACTTACGAACTTTCCTGATCATTCTTATTACCTGACTATCCATCCATTTTAAACAACTTACAAACCACTACCATTCGGACAATCGTGTAGTAAAGAACTTAGTGAACCAAGTACGAAAGATTTGGACTGTAGAACAACAATAAATAACGACAAATTATGTGCATCATTGGAAGAAGATTCAGCCAATGTGAACGTTGATGATGAACAACCGTACAGTAGTGGTGATGTTAAACTTCATGTGTCACCAAAAGAAGCTCTGAAAATGAAAGAATTTTATCTTTTATCTATAGTTTGTATTTGCTCATATTATCCATTCATGTTTGTAAATGTGTTTTATAAGGTAAGTTTATGAACTTGATATTAGTTTATTTTCTAAGATTTATTTCATGTTATAACCATGAAAGTTTATAACTCTATTAACTACCATTTTCATTTAAAAATTAATGATATTCTCATCATCAACGATTTTGTGATACAGGATGGAACCGAA
>NW_013834698.1:0-434 GCF_000517525.1 Limulus polyphemus
CTGAGCCAACTCTTACTATATGTAACACCAGCCAAGCCCATTCTTACTATATTTAACACCAGCTGAGCCCATTCTTACTATATTTAACACCAGCTGAGCCCTTTCTTATTATATTTAACACCAGCTGAGCCCACTCTTACTATATTTAACACCAGCTGAGCCAACTCTTACTATAGTTAACACCAGCTGAGCCAACTCTTACTATATTTAACACCAGCTGAGCCCACTCTTACTATATTTAACACCAGCTGGGCCAACTCTTACTATATTTAACACCAGCTGGGCCGACTCTCACTATATTTAACACCAGCTGAGCCAACTCTTACTATATTTAACACCAGCTGAGCCAACTCTTACTATATTTAACACCAGCTGAGCCAACTCTTACTATATTTAACACCAGCTGAACCAACTCTTACTGTATTTAACACCAG
>NW_013834699.1:0-414 GCF_000517525.1 Limulus polyphemus
TTGGGACTTTCACGATGGAGGTTGGTGGGCGTCCCTTAGCACCAACCACTACTGGTTTCCCGAAGCTGACTTATTGGTGGTATTTTTCTTACACTGGCCCCTCAAATGTACGTGCTTTCCACAGTTCCAACAGCCTTTCCGGATAGCAGCCTTTACTGCTGTATCGTCTCCCCTGTGTTGAGGTTGCAAACATTGAGCTTTCTTGTGCCCAGGTTTGTTACAGTGCCAGCAAAGTCCCTCAAACCTCTCTGAAAGCTGACCTTTTCTGGCCTTGAATCCAGATGAATGTATCAACCTTGGTACCTCTGTGCTGAACTTAACGTAGGATTCAAATTCGAGAGCTCTGGCCATTGCATCCTGCATGGTAGAGGGGTGTGCTTGCTTCACTTGTATCTTAAGTTGTGGACTGTCTAT
>NW_013834700.1:0-1009 GCF_000517525.1 Limulus polyphemus
CAAGTCCATTGTTGTTAGTATAAAACAGGTTCGTGTCATTTCATATATTACATTTTTAACAGTATAAGGGTCAAGAAGTCCATTGTTCCTAGTAAAACACTGGTTTGTGTCACGAACCAGTTTTTTCCTAAAAACAATGGACTTGTTGACTCTTATACTGTTAAATTGTAATATATGAAATGAAACGGACCAGTGTTTTACTAGGAACAATGGACTTGACTCTTATACTGTTAAAAATGTAACATATGAAATCTCTTATACTGTTAAAAATGTAACATATTAAATTAAACGAATCAGTGATTTACTAGGAAGAATGAATTTGTTGACTCTTATACTGTTAAAAATGTAATATATGAAATAACACGAACCCAATGTTTTACTAGGAACAATGGACTTGTTGAACAGTATAAGAGTCAACAAGTTCATTGTTCCTAGTAAACACTGGTTCGTGTCATTTCATATATTACATTTTTAACAGTATAAGAGTCAACAAGATTGTTCCTAGTAAAACACTGGTTCGTTTCATTTCATATGTTACATTTTTAACAGATTAAGAGTCAACAAGTCCATATTTCCAAGAGAAACATAGAGTTCGTATCATTTGATATATTACATTTTAACAGTATAAGAGTAAACCAGTTCATTGTTTTTAGTAAAACACTGGTTCGTGTCATTTCATATATTAAATTTTTAACAGTATAAGAGTCAACAAGTCCATTGCTCATAGTAAAAAACTGGCTCGTGTCATTTCATATATTACATTTTTAACAGTATAAGAGTCAACAAGTCCATTGTTCCTAGTAAAACATTGGGTTCGTGTCATTTCATATATTACATTCTTAACAGTATAAGAGTCAACAAATTCATTGTTTCTAGTAAATCACTGATTCGTGTAATTTCATATGTTACATTTTTAACAGTATAAGTGTCAACAAGTCCATTGTTCGTACTAAAACACTGCTTCGTGTAATTTCATATATTACATTTTTAAAAGTATAAGAATCAAAAA
>NW_013834701.1:0-414 GCF_000517525.1 Limulus polyphemus
CTTCCGAGGTTTATAGTACACCAACTATAGCAAATCAATAATATATACTATCTTTTGGCGCGGCGCGTTGGTTATATTTATAGGCATGAGGAGAGTTTCTAGAAATTTCAGCTTATGCAACAATATAAACGATACACCAGTGTTTACTTACACACATATATATTGTTGATTCTTACACTCTGGAATTTTCTACAATTTTAGTGAATAGGCGGAAATTTCGTAATTCAGATTTCACTGTATAAGTTATGTACATTTCTACATATATATTTAATATAAACAAACATCGATATTAAAATAGATATAGGATAGACAATCCGTCACAACTATTTACATGCAGAGTAGTTATTAATTGTTATATTATATTACTAATTTAAACAACTTTGTACAACAACAGTATATTAGCTATTTCAATCA
>NW_013834702.1:0-413 GCF_000517525.1 Limulus polyphemus
CAAGCTTGACTTCATTCATCTAGCTAACTGACAGATCTCTACTTCACATGACAAGCTTGACTTCTTCCTTCATCTAGCTAGACTGACAGATCTCTACTTCACATGACAAGCTTGACTTCTTCATTCATCTAGCTAGACTGACAGATCTCTACTTCACGTGACAAACTTGACTTCATTCATCTAGCTAGACTGACAGATCTCTACTTCACATGACAAGCTTGACTATCTTTCATCTAGCTGGACTGATAAAACTTCTACTTCACATGACAAGCTTGACTATCTTTCATCTAGCTGGAATGATAAAACTTCTACTTTTCATCTAGCTGGACTGATAAAACTACTTCATGTGACAAGTTTGGTTTTATCGTTCATCTAGCTGGCCTGATAAAACTACTACTACTTTTCATCTAGCT
>NW_013834703.1:0-414 GCF_000517525.1 Limulus polyphemus
TTTGTGTCTTTTTATTGATAGTACACAGTATTGCTAAATCGTGTGTCTTCTTATTGATAGTACACAGTATCGTTAAAACTTGTGTCTTATTATTGACAGAACACAGTATTGTTAAATCGTGTGTCTTCTTATTGACAGTACACAGTTTTTATATCTTGTGTCTTCTTATTGACAGTACACAGTATCGTAAAATCTTGTGTCTTCTTATTGACAGTACACAGTATCGTTAAATCTTGTGTCTTCTATTGATAGTACACAGTTTTTATATCTTGTGTCTTCTTATTGACAGTACACAGTATCGTTAAATCTTGTGTCTTCTTATTGACAGTACACAGTATCGTTAAATCATTCGTCTTTTTATTGATAGTACACAGTATTGCTAAATCGTGTGTCTTCTTATTGATAGTACACAGT